>NC_051179.1:99389144-99458907 GCF_013339695.2 Rhipicephalus sanguineus
GTTGACCGAGATTTTTCTTGAAAAAGATAGTATGTCACAAAATGGACGGCAACGAAGTGCAAATACGAACTGACAAACACGTGTTTGCCACGTGTTTGTCAGTTCGTTAAAGATGCTCAGCGGGCTAGTTGATTTTGAAACATTCAAACGACAAAACGTGTCTTCACTTCGCCCGGTCTTTTTCGCACCATACCTATTTTTCTCAAGTAATGAAAAAACTAGCACAGCAACACGCCTTGCTGAGCTTTTTACTTTTTTCATAAATTATGTGACATCCCTGAAGCAAATGCGCTTGTTACGCTTCACCCAAACACGCGCGTGAGTAAATATGTGTAAACACAGAGATCGGAAACTGTGCGTGTAGTATATGAGCGCTCGCGCCACACATTCAGCGGCTGAAAGGATATAGCGCTATAAATATGATGACGTGCTCGATTTATGCACAGAATTAGTATTCACATAAAACTTCTTCGGCTAAAAGCATTCGTGCGGGAATGTTTGGGTGAATTCTGATGCTGGATACATTAGTGAGGTCGGCCGACCAGTGGCAAAAACATTTACGAAACAGAAGTACTTCGAATTTGGCGCATGAAGTTATTGGTATGTGTTAGAACGTTTCAACATTTTTGATAGCGTTGAACAGCTGGTCAACGAAGTGGCCATCTAATTTCAGTCAGTTATTCTTCTAAAGACCACCTTTTTTGGTAGAAAAGTGACTGTGCTAGTGATAGTCGTTAGTCATTGTCATAGCAGAAACTCATAAGAGAATACAAGCTATTCAGTCGGCGATACTTCGCGCACCGAGTCGTACGTGCGGCATTAGCACGGTACAATATTTGAACTTTGTTATCTGTGCTAGTACAGCAATCCATGTAGCGGTATTCTACAGCTTAAGCTACCAATATTCGAGCGCCTAATGCTCTATCGCATTACGATTGTATCCTAGGCGGGCGAGCTGCCGGGCTTCTTCAGCGGGCTAAAGGTAGAGCGCAACGTCGAGGTTATTCTCGTCACTGACGGCCGGCAACACGGCGTCCAGCGTCGTTGGGGGGCTTCCGTGAACTAGTTTGAACGGCGTCATATGTGCGCCGTTTCTTACACTGCCGCGTTAACTTCAAGTTATGTGCGGAAGATATTATGGCGTCCCATGTCATGTGTTCGACGTACAGTACATTGCCAGCATGTCGGCGAGGGTTTCATTTAGCCGCTCGGTGAGGCCATTCGCCTGCGGGTGATGTCCGTCGGTGACTTGTGTGGCTATATTTCAAGATGGTTTGCGTTAGCTCTGCCGTAAAAGCCGTACCTCTGTCGGTGACGAGGACTTTTGGAGCGCCGCGACGCAGCAGGACGTTCTCAACAGGGCATGTATAACTGTCTGAAGGGAGACAAGAAACTTCCAACATCGTCGATAAGCCATCGGCTCCGCCGATGTCAGCTGAAGCACGGCAGAATGACGGCATGCTCGGCCCAATGTTGCCGGTGAAACCCATCGGCTCGGCCGATGTCGGCGAAAGTACGGCAAAACGGCGGCTAACTCGGCCCAATGTTGCTGGTGAAAGCCATCGGCTAAGTCGATATCGGCGGAAGAACAGCAAAACTACGGCAAACACGGCCCAGTGTTGCCGGTGAAAGAAATCGGCTAAGCCGATATCGGCGGGAAGACGGCAGAAGGCCGGATAACTCGGCCCAATGTTGCCGGTGAAAGACCAGCATCGGCTGAAAGGCGGCAAAATCGGCCCAATTTTGCCGGCAAAAGTCAGTGGCTCCGCCAGTATCGGCGCCAGGCTGGCAATGCTGGCCCGAGGTGGGGCCGCGCACAGCCGCCGTAAAACCAATTTCGGCCCGACGTCGTGTGCTGCCTGGGAAGATTGTATTTCACTTGTTCTTTAAGGGGACTAAATATTATGACGAAGAAGTGCACCGTTTTTTTCCTAGGTGCGCTCAAAATTCAGAAATCGCGAAATTGGCGGAAAAGCGTTTTTTTTTCGCGGCAAAAATTTATATATATATTTTTCAGGCGAACAAAATTTTTTTTCGCAAAACTAACTGCGAAACCATTGTTCTGGGTGTAATTCCTAGATGTACAGTAAATTTCATCACAATCGGGAATGGTGACCGGTACCTCGTGTTCGATCTTATCTGGACACACCCAGTCGGCTTTTATGCATGTCAGATCGAACCTTCCAGCGCTGTCGCTGGTGCTAGCCTCGGTTCAATAATAAGCTCAGCTGATCTCGTCGTGCGTGCGTTCTGATCAAAACTATATAAAACAATCGGGGAGGTCCCCATATTTTCTGCCGCAGCGTGCGCTGCGCGGAAAATGTATGCCTGAATCCCGGTCACAAAAGTCGAAACAAGCACGTGTCGTAATATATTATCCGATTTTCGCGCAAACAGATTAGAGAAGCAACTAAACCGAGAAACTTCGCCTACGAATAATCACCCCTGCTCTTTTTCAGTTTTTGTTTGTCTTATGAGAACCTAGCTACCTTGAAATGATTCTGTGCTTCGTCTCGTCGTGCTAAAGAGCACCGGGGTGTATTGAGGCTGTTTTATGCAGGAGCATTTGTACTTTACGCGGCGAAAGTCCAAAAATCGCTACGCGTTGGAACTTAGGCGTTTTTGCACGTAAACTGATTAATTAATTAGTGATAGCCTATTTCGAACATCTACTTCCCCGGATTCTCTCCTCTCACCGGTTATCTGTTATCTACAACTACAAGTTCCATACATTGGTTACAAAAGAAGGCAATTATATTCTATGTGTGTGCCTCGGATGCGGAGTAGTGCACCCCGCAGTGTCTTCTAGTACCGCGCCTCCCTAGCATCAAGGTTATAAGGGTATATGTTTTTCCCGATCGCCTTTCGTTATTTCACTTGCATACTCTCATGCAACCCAACTTGCTACATACTGTTGAAAATTAGCTATCGATGATGAATAATTGAGACATGGCGTCCAGCCAGAAGAGGAATCGCTAGACACGACAGTACCGGGGCGTAGACGTAGCCAGCGCACACAACAGCAGAGTCATTGTACAAAACCTTTCCTGCTTAGCGCTGACGATCCGGTTGCGAAACTTCTGAAGGGTACGATTCTTTTTTATACATCAAATGTATAGTAAACAGCAGCTGGAATTGCGTATATGAATGTGTTATGACTGCAATAGCATTAATATTCTGCAATCTATGTTTCTCCGCTCTTACCAGATGAATGGGTTACCTATTTTTCCAAGTACACCAACGGCACCTATACGGGTTCTGATTATATTTTGCGTCATCCACACGCTACCGACATTATCGTGAAACTTTTCGCATCCAAGCCTGTAGGCGAGGAAGGCCTACGATACCTGATCGCCTGGACCTTCTACAGGCAGCTAGTGGAGCTCACTGATCCGTACCTGCTTCTTCGTGGAAGAACAGCGAGCGTCGTTTGCTACGAGCGAGTAAAAAGAGTCATGAATCTCGCGATTACAAGCCACTACTTCCAATCCGGTGCGTATATCTACATCACTGCGCTTATTTTACAGCGCTCACATTGGCATCCTGCGAGTGCCTTAAGCAGACACGCTGTCAGGAGTTGGAAGGAGTTGAAATACACTCTAAGAAAAAAAAAGAGTATGCGTGACTCTTTTCGGGGAGTTCTGACATTGCCACGTATAGGACTCTCTTTAAATAGTCATGGTGACTCTCTTGGTGGGTCAGCGTCGGCTCGCTCTAGGAGAGTCCCCTGACCCTCTTGGAATAGTGGAAAAACTCTCATCCGATGGATCACGTTACCACTTATAGGGAGTCAGATGACTCTTGCCGGTAACACTCCTACGGGGGTCAAGTGACCCACACCGAAGCGTCAAACGACTCCACGAGTATTTTAAGGTCCTGATTTGACCCTTGCTCTACTTTTGCGCGACTACTGTTGAAAATAGTGGAGTATTCCTTTTAAGCAAGTCCCATAATACTTGCCGTCCTGCCGAGCAACTGCAAAAGAAGAATAGTTCAGTTTTACGACTATTTTAATAAAACTCGTCAAAACAACACATATTTTCCAGCAAAGTTATATAGAAAGGGCGAAAAGAAAAGATGGTCTGTGATTTACAATTAAGAAGTTTGGGTATTCCTCATTTACATGCTTCTATGAGTATAGCCAACTAAAATGTGTGACTGATGTGCATAGTGTCATATAGTCGCAAAATAAACTGCAGAAATGGGCATCATGTTTCAATCTTTATTCCCTACGATTAAGAATAAATCAAAAAGTGATGACGGCTGGAGGCTTCAGACTTGTGGCATGATATGTTGTGTCTCCTGTTCAGCGTGAGCACCACGAAAAACGGTATCTGAAAAGCAGAACGTGATATTATGATGAGAAAATGAAACTGCAGTAAAGGTTTGCAAAACCTACAAAATAAGTGGTTCACATAGACACATTGAAGGCTCACAACAAAACAACAAATGCAAACACGTATGGTAAGGAACCAAGTTTTTTGTCGTTATCGTGTAAAACACAACTTGGCAAATAATAGCTTTTGTAACACGTCATTTGGCGACAAACTTGCAGCACAAGATGATGTGAGCCTCTTTTAAACAACAAACGAAATTGGTTTAGGCTCCTTTGCGTGGGTGCCACTCACCTCTTTTCCTACGTCGTCTTGCCCAACCAAAAGAAATGTAGGACCGACTGCCTCGTTGGCAGGGCGAACGCCGCTGTTGATTTTCCCATCACGAGCGGTGAGGCGCCAGACCGGAGCAGCACCTTCGTTTCCCCGAGTGTGGCTGTCAACTGGAGTGAAGAGGCGGGAGAAGTGATCCGGGATTCTGGGAATAACAAAAACACACATTGATTATTTGTATTCAATATCACCATTTGTTCAACACACCGTTATTGTGCACACATCTGCCACGAGTGTTTAGTTGAAATTTCGCAACGAAAACAAATTTTCACGTAAAAGGCAGCAGGAACCTCGTCTCGCAATAGGCACTGGCTATACACGAATGAAAGCACTTCTTTTTTGAGAAATCGCTTCAAAATTTGGTTTCAGAATAAACACGGTTTTGCGCCGGCATATCCCGACACCCAAGCACATCCTCCGGCATTCAGGGGCACGCCGTGAGCGGTTACTCACTGCATGTTTTACAAACGTAACCCATACTCAGATAAACACATGGGAGTACGCGGGCCCGAACGACACCCAGCGCGTGCGGACGCCGTCTACGTCGAGATTAGACATGTCATATGCTAGAATTAGCACGCATAACTCCCACAATTACGTACATTCACTTGATTCTCTTATAGCGTCATCGAAGATGTTGGCAAACCGTGAAAACAGCAAACAGAAACGAAAAAAAAGTGCGCGGCGGCGGGTCCCACTTGAATGACTACCGCGCACGTTCTGGAAGCCACCGTACTATATCTGCACCTCAAACTACCGTCTGTAAGCCAACAAAAACGATTATATATAGTGCGTCTGTGCATTCTGTACACGGGCTTTTTTTTGTTAACACGAAAGTATTTTATGCCGGGGTCCACCATGTACAGGGTCGACCACATCTAAGCTGAACACCTCATTAGTATTCAAACCGGTAAAACTAGAACGTTTCTTCCACTTCACGAGTGCAATGCCCGTTATAGAACGTCTAATCATGGTGTCGACAAACACAGTAATAATTTTCCTAATTATGTATTAAACAACAGCTTCAATGAGGTCTTGAATACTAATGAGGTGTTCAGCTTAAATGTGGACGACTCTGTACATCCGTCACGGATATGACGTTGATAAAATGGAAGCCAACGGGCGAGGAAGAAAAAAACCAAGAAAAAGATCCCCCGCTGGGAATCGAACCCACGACCTTGCGGCCGCGACGGCAAGCGCCCGACGCCCTACCGCCTGAGCTAACTCGGCAGTTGCTGGACGTGGGGCGAACGCGCCTTATATCTTTCACACATTCTCTTTCGCATGGTGCTCTCTGTTGGCGGTGTAGGTAGGCGGCGCGGAGCGGGGTGGTGCCGCCGTCTGTGAGAGGTGAAAAGAAGTATTGCTTCACGATCGACACTTATTAGCGTTTACCCAAGATTGCGCGCATCAGCGTCCCGATACCAGCGAGGTACACTGGCCGCGCTGGCGTCGCCGAGGCACCCTTCATGCAGTTACGTTGGTTACGTTCTTTCTTTGCCTTTCGCTTCGCGTTAGCGTGCGTCGGCTCATCGGCGTAGTGCAGCATCCACATGCATCAACGGGATTTCTCCGCCGCCGAGTGCTTCGATTGCGAGAGCACCGACTAACAAAACTGCTGCAATACGCATTGCAGACAGGACGCGATTTCGACGGGCGAATGTCGTGCCTTGGTGGAGCGAGACTAGCGCCTGGAAGACAGAGCACAGCGGGACGGACGCATTTGCGGTTCAGGCTACAAACCTCTACCTCCCGTTTTGCTGAAGCGTAGTGTGTGGTAGTGTATGCATGAGCGCAGGGGTCGGTCACCCATTGCTAGGAAGTGCACAGCGTGCCGTTTCTCTCCTGAATTGACGACGCTTTGAAGAAGTGCATACCGGGTAGAAGTGTTGATTCTGAGCTTGTTGATGTCATCCTTACGCGGGATTCACGATTTGCTGTGTCCAAATATGTGCTCACAACTACAGCTACCACAACGGTTTAATCATGATCATGGGTATTCGTTACAATTATATTGAGCCTGAACATAAAAGCGGCCTCAATTTTCCGGCTACCAGACTTGTCCCGACAGTCGTAGTGCTAATGTTATTTTAAGGAACATAAGAGCGTAGCGTTCCCGATGACGCTACCGGGTAATAAATATTGGGCGCGACTGTACATCATTAGAAACAAATTGCAAAGCTGTGAATGCTACCTCGAAGAAGCCAGCAAGCTTACTGAGATGGTGCCCATTTGGACACCGCCATGCTCCTGTTGCCGTACGATAGCGGCGTTCTTTATGCACCACATAAGTGCGTGTTATGGGTCGCGTTAGAAGCGTAAATGGATTGGTAAATATACAAAAAGAGGCAGTTGAGAGACATTGCTCAAGAGAACGTAGACAATACGATTAGAGGTGAAATAAATGTGTAACAGGCATCGATGCATACATAGAAGGCTGTCTTGAACGACCAGATCGGATGCTTAAGTGGTATTCACTGCAATGATATAGAACCTGAACACGAAAGGCGCTTCACTTGTGCGGTCTACAGGACTTGGGCCCAAGTCCCTGTGAAATTACCATTCTAAAAGTTCTAAAGAACGCAACGTTAATGATCCTGCTACTGGCGAATGAATCAGATCGCCTAAACATGTCCTTTAGAAGGCGACACCCGCACGGCCTGAGTTCGATTTTCACTCGAACCTAATATTGTTTTTTATTTGCATCTCTCTCGATTTTGCGGTCAGAGACAAGATGATTTTTTGCTCACAACCAACGACACCGAGGCCGACACCGGAAGATCTTTAACGCTATCGCGTTAAAATTAGGGGTGTGCGAATATTCGAAAATTTCGAATATACGTCGAATATTACATTCTAAATATTCGTATTCGATTCGAAAATTGTGTATTCGCAAAATTTCGAATATTCGATAACTTCGAATATTCGAAAAATTCGAATATGCGATTCGATTATCATGTATAAAATAACTCGTCTTCCACATTTCTGCTGCGTTCGTATCGCTAAAAACGTTGCCTAGAGGAGCGATAAACATCCTAAGTACACGGAGGCACGATATATGCCTGCGACGAGTGCCCCAATACGTATGATTTATTGCTGGTGCATCTCCGACGTGCAGCGCTGTTGGCGATCATGTAACTGTACATATTCAATATTATGCCGCCATAACGTGCCGCACTACCACTTGTTCACTGTGCGGGACCACTTCTGAAGAAAGACAGTGACCCACGTGACTGGTGGCGGACTGTTCAGATACCACAGTCTGGCAAAGTTTTGCCCTATGTAACTCCATGATTATATATGAAGCAGCGCACGACGACAGGCACAGAAGGAACGAAAGGGACCATGTAACTCCCTATACCAGCCACTTCTGTTCCAAGCGAGCGTGCCTTTTCAGTGGCAGGGGGGGGGGGGGAGGGTTGTCTGTTACAAGGGAGCGCCTGCTGCGTGATCATGTGGAGCAACTCGTATTTCTTCATGATAACATGTATTCATTACTTTCATTGTGCCGTGATATTTGCTTGTGTTGTGATGTGCATTGTGCTAGCCTGGACATTGTGTTCTGGAGACAGCAGTGTATGTGCGTTGCCAGTCAGGCTGTTAATGTTTTTTTTTTTCAAATAGCTACATGATAAATAAGATATTGTTACTGTCGAGGCATTTTTCCTTTGATATTCGATATTCGATTCGATATGCGAAGGTGAATATTCGTATTCGATTCGTATCCGAAAAATTTCATATTCGCACACCCCTAGCTAAAATGAAAGACTAACGTTCTATCACTGTATCTGCGGCAGATGTCATCGCTTGTAGTCATTTATGCATAGTGCAATATGATCATTAGGCACACTAAATTGAAGAATACATAATGAGCATTTTATTATGCTCGAAGTTATCTCGAAACGCCTTTCTGATTTGATGTGTTACAGCTCAAAGTAGGAGCGCGATATTGAAAGGCACACACCTGCCTTAAGTATCTCATGGGGGACGTGTGACAGCAGCACTGAACATTTTATAAACTAAGTCAATGGACGCTTTCTGCAGCCCTTTATTGGCATGTAGACCTGGCAATACCAGGATTTTCTTTGTTTACTGCCAGCCTTCCTACCAGGTCAGACATCCAGTGTTGTGTTGTTGGTTCAGTAGTAGGAGAAACGACACAGAAGGTAACGAAATTATAACGGTTTCACGGACTGCGGGAAAATAGAGGAGTTAAGCGTTGTGCTACTTGGTTGATGGGTATCTGCGGGCTTTGACGCTACGTAGACGACGGGTAGCGCATTCATTTGGACGCAGTTTGCGGAAAACAAGCTTCTACGGAGAATATTCCTGCCTGAAAAGTTGTTATAATTTTCGTGTGCTAATAGCGGAATTAGCGTTTGTTTCCACGTGAATGCTCGGTACTTAATTTGTCCTAAATTTTTTTTCTGTACGCCTAAATGTTTTGTGTAATACACGAACCTATAGTACATATATTAAAGCGCCTAGTTGCAAAATTTTTGATTTACCCGGCTTTTATAAGCAGTTGTGGAGACGTGAACCAGCAATACGTCCCCTGCTGCCGCCAGACTAGTCATACCACCGCAATCACGTGAACACAGTGAGCTCAGATAAGTGGTCATACTTTAGAAGGAATAGCATCGGCCTGAAATCACCGAGCTTTCTGTAAAAAACTTGCCGTATTGAAATTTGTCGGCCATTCAATACCATAAGCCACCATAATGATGCAGTGCCTCCAATCACATTCATGGATATAGTGGCGTATATGGTGGAGGCATCAATAGATTTCACGGTAGGCGTCTCCTCCAGCCCAGTGAAGGCGCTCACTGTGTGCAGCTAGTGCTGTTAAATGCTGCTCCCTTTCGATTCCCGTTCAGGGTAGTCGACAACTACTCGCGGACTTCTACAGCTTTCATATTATTCGGGTAATGGGGCAGGGAGGGAGAACGGCTGAATTAATTGTGCGTTAAGTCAGGCACACAAGAACACACAGCCCGTTTCCACCGTGTGTACCATAGTATCCAGCATTGTGCCGGAAGACATTCCATAATAATGGTGGATTGTCCGGAGGGATGATGGACTAGTTTTCGGTCGAGTACTCTTTATCGGTAGAAATTTATTTCAACACAAAGATGTTTTATGTCGGCTCCACCAAGACTTTCATGACGTTTTTCTGTCACGGAAACGCGTTCGGAAAATGAACGTTATCACATGGACAAAAAGAAAAAAAATACTTAGAAAAAGTTCCGTTGACGAGAGTCGAACCCATGGCCTCACGGTCAGCGACGATGGCTGGGCGGGCGTTTAGCCCACTGAGCTACCGCCAAACAGACAACGGAGCCGACATGAACGCGCCTTTTATCTTTCACACTTTCCTCTCACAGTGCTATTGGATACATGGATGGATGGATGGATGGATGGATGGATGGATGGATAGATGGATTGATGGATGGATGGATGGATGGATGGATGTATGAGCATCCCCTTTAAAAGGGGGCAGTGACATGTGTGCCACCAGGTTCGAAAAAAACAAAACAATAAAACGCATTGTTGCTACGATCGTGCCATTCGGCGCGTTTCCAACAGAAGTTTAATTTTGTCAATGCTTTAACACACTGCAAGGTGATGGCTTTTGCCCAAGCCTCGCTCATAGCATGCATATATATCGAAAGATAGCTGTCCGACGCTCGCGTGGCTGTCGTACCGCGTTTCCCACTCGTCCTGTGAGAATTAACGGCCAGGGTAGAGGGAAGACGCAAAGCACGTAGCGTTTCAGTTCGCGTTTCACGACTCTTTGAAGGAGTGCATATCGATTATCAGAGTTTATTATGTGCTTGTTGATGCCATATTTGCGCGGGATTCACCATATGCGGTGTCAGCATAATAGTTAAGAACTTCAGCTACCATGATCATGGGCGTTAATCGTCGGTGCGGTAATGTGCCACTAGGCGTCAACGTGAGTGCGTCTACATCAAGTGGTGCAATATCTACCAAACAGCAGTATACATTGTACAATCTCTCATATGCGAATGCACAATAAACAATCAACTGCTTTTTAAAATGTGTATTACGATATTGCTCGTGAAGCGTTAGGTAATATGGTGCCCTGCAATGTTTCTTTATTAACAGTGGTTCCACCTCGCATGGTACACCAGACGGAGCGCATGGTGGCTCGAATCCGACACGCCTTCGTGAAAGCGATTGAATCATCGAGCTGGATCAGCCGCGACGCTCAAGAATACGCTCTCAAAGTGTTGCACGACATAACGGCATACGTGGGAAGTCCAGGACGCCGATTAGATCCAGAGTTCGTGGAGGAGATTTACAGTCAGTATTCATGAATATGCACTCGCTTCATCTCGCATACATAAATATGCACATAAAGATTGTTACGATTTCTTTACACATGACGGTCGGAGTTGCTGGTACAGCTCCACGAGTTCAGCTATAGAATCTTTCGCGAACGTGCGTGTTGTGCCCACTATACTCCATCTCACCACTACCGACGTTTACTTGACGTTTCGGCACAATAAAAGCCATAAGGATGGCACAGCGTATTTAAGTACGCTTAAGTACGTGACGTAAGCAGCGAGAATACATTGTCGGGAGCGTCCCATCACTCCTGTTCAGCGTGGGTGCAGTCGTCTGTCTATGCAGGAATTCCAGGTGTAGACGTGAAGCAAGCTTCTTTTCTTTGGCCAGACCACGCGCACTTTAGTTTGGTAGCCTGCAGATGTCACGTGCTCAGCGAGGGCATTCGATGCAACATGCCGATTCCGGCGTCATATTCGTGTTGTTTGATGAAGTCACCGCTCTCACCTATGTACTGCTTGTCACAATCATGGCAGCCTATAGCGTAAACACCCGCGAAATTTTCGCTCGGGAACATGTCTTTTACGTTGACTAGGGCGTTCCTTAAAGAGACCCTGAAACGGTTTTTTGAAGTTTTGTCAGCGTTTAGGCAGGAGCATCCCCAAATTATTCGCACCAGAAATTAAGCGACGCACCGCGTACCAAGGCCGCTACGGAATTTATATTTATACCCTCCTCCTCACCACTGCCTTGCACCCTCATATCACAGACACCCTGACATCGCCGGCGATCGCAGCGCTCTCATGAGCGCACTCGACGGTTTGAGCTTCGCCCAGCCATGGCCTCAGATATTGCGAGCCGACGAGTTGCGCGCAAACTCGGAGGCCCAACAAAGACGAAGCTCGCGGAGTGGTTGATATCTGCTCCGACAGGTGCCGCCACACTACCAGCAGATCTTATATTATTCTCCTGTACGGCGACAATCTGCAAGAGCATGCGGACAAACAAAAATAATTGTAGAACGATCAGCGATAAGCGTAAAGTCGGGCAATGTGGTTGTGTCTTCAGGGGTGAAGTTACAGCCACAAAAACGTGGGTCGTGGCGTTGAAGGGATAGCGAGAGCGCGAGTCGAGTCGAAAAAACTTTATTGCGAGGGAATTCAGGACCGCCCAGGCCCCCTGGGTCCCCGCGCGACCCCACCACACTCAAACGTTCATGTCTAATAAGTCCATGACGTTGGCAGCCCGGCGGGCGGCGATCTTCTGCCTTGCCGGGTCCGTGGAGCGTAGCGAGGTCTCCCAGTCCTCCCAGGTCTTTAGTGGCACCGACCCGCCGGGAGGAGGAGAAGACGGACAGGCCAGGAGAATGTGGGTTAGGTTTGCCCTCGGTGCATTGCACAGAGGGCAGGAAGGTGGGGTGGGTCGGTAGTGGGAGAGGAGGGAGGGGGTAGGTAAAGTCCGCGTTTGCAGACGGCGCCATAGGTGCTGTTCCCTGGTAGTAAGGGAAGTGTGGGGGGGTGGGTATATTTGCCTTTCAGCACGAGCATTTGCAGTGAGCTCAGCAAAGGTACACGCACGCTCCTTCGAGAAACCCTCCATGAGGTCCACCTGTGCCTGGTTTCTCGACCCTCGGGCTAAATAATCGGCGGCCTCATTGCCAGGGTTTCCCGAATGCGCGGGCACCCAGATGAGCTCAGCGCTGCGGGAGGAAGGGGGGTTCTGGGTCAGCATGTGGAATGTGGTAGGGTGAACTCTGCCCCTAGCATAATTTAACAATGCAGTTTTTGAATCACTGAGGATGTAGGTCGCATTGGAACTGCCGAGCGCTAGCGCAATAGCGATCTCTTCTGCTTCTTCTGGTTTTGTTCCATGAGGTAATTCTTTTATTAATGGAGGGGTGTTCGGTGTGTAGGCCACCGCTGTGGCTCCGTGCTGATCGCATGCAGAATCCACCCAGATAGCATCCCGTTCCCCGCCGTACGCTTTATGGAGAGTTTCTGCTCTGGCTTTCCGTCGCTCGCGGTTTCGGTCGAGAGCGCGACGCTCATTGCGGCGACGAGCTGAAAGGAATTCCCCTCGCCAGATGCCTCACGAACATTGCACGATGGCGCAGTTTACAAGTGACCAATTGCTAGAAATTGCTAGATATGTGGTACACAACACGGCTAGGGCAATTCATTGTTTCCAAGAAAAGGAACCTCGAGATAAGCACTGTCGCTCAGCTCACGTCCCCGCGGAGCACGTTTTAACACAGGCAGACGACGCTCGCTACCCACAGGAGGTTCAGTGACATGGACTGGACATATCCAATCAGATCAGCCGCCTGCGTGACGTCGCGCTTCCACGACGACACGCACTGGAAATGGGCTGTTTGAAAACGCGTTTGGATGAGCCGCTGTGATCGGTGGCGGTTCGCAACTTTAAAGCCTTGTAATAAATTGCACAGTTTACGCACAGAGCTTAAATCGGTCTGTAAATGATGCTTAGGACTTGCTCTACCGGCGCAATGTGTCCGTACAAAATCGTCAAAACCGCTTGAGGGTCCCTTTAACTTCCGAGCTGGAACATGCGCTATTTCGACGTCGTACCTGCGCATGATGCGGGCGATGGTCTCACTTGTTCCGGGTGCATACAGGATCGTCATTCTATTCTTAAGAGCCGGCATTGAACGCTGCCTTCGTGGTCGCGATAGTTGCTACTGCACAGTCGACAAGAAGGACGGAGGGTATCCGCACATTTTTAATTCTTCAAAGATGTTTCTCACTGTCACGCTTGTAGTAATCTTGACTTGTACAAATGGTTTTGGCTCGCTAGAACAGGGTAGCGGGAACAGAACGTTTGTGTGAATGCGGATGCACTGAGTCAAAATGTAAATACTGTCCTGTATGTGTCGATTTTCTGTACACGTTGAAGGTCAGACCAGTATTACCCCGTTTCACGAGAACATCAAGAAAAGGCAGGCAACCGCTAACTTCTTGCTCGACAGTAACCTGAATCGCCTTTTCAACGCTGTTCAGGCGAGCAGTGAAAGCAGTGAGGGCATCTTTGGGAATTATGCAAAAACAATCAACATATCGCAGAAAGACCTTGGGAGAAGAGGTGAACGAAGCGAACGCCCGACGCTCGATGTCTTCCATAACAAGATTGGCAGCAGAAACAGATAGATGCGCCCATAGCAGTGCCGTGCGCTTGCAGGTAGAAGTTCTGAAGTTCTGTTGGAAGACGAAGTAGCTATTTGATAAACAGAACCAACGGAGACGGAACAGGTCTGGAACGTCAATTTCAGACATCTCGGGCAGTGTCCCGACAGACTCCAAGGCAGCGGTGCAAACATTTACAGCCAGTTCTACTGGCACGCTTGTGAATAAAGACTTGACATCGAATGAAACGATGACGTCATCATGAGTAAAAACAACGTGCCGTACCTTTTCAATAAAGTCGGCGGAATTGCGCACGTTCGTGCCGCTTTTTTCAACGAGTGGTAATATAGCACGGTGTGAGAATCCGGATAGCTTGTGTAGGGGTGAGCGGGTGTAGTCCACAATAGGCCACATAGGTACACCCTCCTTGTGTATCTCTGGTAGGCCATACAGCGCGGGAGCTCATCCGTTGTGGCGCAATAGGCGGTAATAGAGTGGCTTGTGCTGGGGTGGCACCACGCGAAAGACGTCAGCTAAAAGCTTTTGGAAATCCCTTTGCAGTTTTCCTGTGGGATCACGGGTCAGGCGAGTGTAGGTGCTAGAATGATCAAGCAATGTCAGCATCTTCTTAGTGTAGTCACGACTATCAAGCAAAACGGTTGCATTTTCATTGTCGGCCGGCAGGATGACAATGTCTGGGTTGCTTCTCAGCCCGTCGATATCCTCACGTTTTTCCAGCGCCAGCACGGACATTGTAGAAGAATTCTGAATCCTAGAAAGCACATTTATAACGCGTGTGCGAGCTTTATCACTTCTAGAGGAGTCGACTTTTCTTACAGCTTTTTCGACAGCGCAAGTAACCTTCTTCGTATCTCGTGCGGGCCCTGTGTTATAATTTAGTCGGAGGATTAGGACTCTCAGTTCCGCTCCCTTTAGCGTTTACACTATGTGCTTCTGCGGCCAGACGGGTTGCCGTCAAATTTTGGATTTCAAAAAAAAAAGGAGAGCAAGAACCGAAAACCAAAGAGACAAAAAAAGAAAACGGGAATACGATAGTGCTGAGACCAGTTGTCCGCAAGAAGCGCAGTAATGCTTTCAAAGCGTTCTGTGCTGACGACGCACTCGGCCAAGGTCCCAAAACTCTTTGTTCCGAGAACGCGCGATTATCAAGTTTATCTAGCGCATACGAAAGTTCTTCTCTTGGCTCACTGAAACAGGGACACTCACACAGAAGATGGGAGAACGTTTATTCGCAGCTGCAGTTATTTCGTGTAGAGTTGTTGGCCATTCCAACCAGACAGGAGTAGACATTCGTGAAGGCCACGCCAAGCCACAGGCGGCGCAGAAGCGTCTCTTCAGCTTGCGATATTCCTGACGGATGACGAAGCTGGTGACGTTTTCTAATGGAGATGTTTTCTAAGAGATGGACGACGGAGTTGAAGCTGTTTTCTAATGAATGCATCCATTAGTAGCCGTCACAAATCCGGACGCTTCCATGCCACGACAGCGCACTCAAGACGGAAGAACGTCTTTTAAGACCCCCGCTAACTGCCGCCACTTGTTTTTCGGTCTCGGTAGCTTTTCTTTCGCGTTGTGCACCGTGCGATAAGAGCGGAACATAGTACATTAAAAAAGAATTGTCCGATATTATGACTATGATTTATTTTTCTCCATAAGGTTATATTTTTATCATTCTCTAAATGCAACTATGCGGATATACAGGAAGGCCGCAGTCAAAGTCTACTAATTATACGGCGTTATTAACTGTTTGACGTTGAGTTTACATGGCACGAATATTGAGTTATCTGCTCTGCATGCTTTGTGCGTGAAATATATGCTCCGAGAGTGCCAAAACTGCTTCATTTTCAACGGTTCTTTTATCTTCGCAATTTTGAGTTTCTAGAGGCATTTTTATGGACTATTGGTGTATCTTAGTTTCATTGAGCACGTTACCCAAATTAAATAATCCTGAATCCATTTTTATAACTCTTTTGGAAGCTCTCAAAGTCGAGGGACGCCTTGCCACTATGGAAGGTGCACTTGCGACCTAGTCTGATTCAACGCCTTTCATGCTGAAGCAAATATGTGCGTGGAAAATGAGAAATACGTGGACGTATTTCGCTGTTGCGAAGCGTAAAAGCTTCGCTCCAATAAAAAAATTGACGGTACTCAACATGACCGTTTCAATATAACTTATTCCAGTAGGTGTCCTGAATCAGCTGCAAGGTATACACTAATTATCATGCTTACTCACTGGAATGATTGAAAACCACACATCCTGGGCATGACGATATCGCGTGGCAATCAAAGCATGTACCATATATATTTTTTTCAAAAGCATTTCCAAAAGCCAAAGGAAAATCTGCTACAACCTATAAAATTGAATATATCAGTTTGAGAGAAACTGCGCTTGAAGATGTTAGAACTCTTCACCAAATACCAAAAATACACACGTTTACTGAAACATGCCCCCTTTTGCAGATGTCTGTGCTTCTTTTAGTTGTATAGCAAGCAAGTTATGCAGACTCGTGCGAGGCGGATGATTGGTAACAGAATGGGAGAGTGTCGTCTACTCGATTCAATTCAGAGGTACAAAATAATCGTTACGGATGTCACAGAAAAAAAATGAAAGAAAATAAACCTACTCGGTGGATGAAAGATGTGTTTTGCGGTCCAGAGTATGTTATATAAAGCTTTGTGGCAGCCGTGTCTTACTCGTTTTTGCCTCTCTCGCTTAAAAGACCATAGACATTTAGCCTAACAGCGACCGACCCGCGGTGTCTATAGAACTTAAGGGCAAATTTCCCGCTTTTCTGTGGAATGAGTCTCCTGCTATTGATGTTGTATCGCGGCCCGTCCCTTCGTAGCGAGGAACCACCCCTAAACTTAGATCATTCCACCACCACGCAGCGAACCTGTTTTTACTTTCGAATAAACGAAGTAAGTTCTCCGTTTTGAATCTATACAGGTTTATTTCTCACCTTCCCTGACAAGCATTCCCTACAGGTTAGCTGCATAAAGGTAGCCTATATAAAATATAACGTTGCGAGATTCGCCGATGTTTGAGTGTGATTGTATGCAGCGGACGAACGTGTTTGCCGTTAGGATAATCGTTTATCATCTGCCACAGAGCCGTACCCGGATGCACCAGTGGACGAATTTTTCCCCACATGGATAAAGGCTCTGTCTCTTTCGGCTCGCTATATGTTGACCGATAAGACGACTGTGCTGTACGACGAGGAGGAACCCTCCGCCTATTACATGATGCGCGAAGGAAGTTTTATAGTAACGACAGCCATTATGCATCCTTCCTTCCTATATTTGTACGGGCCAATCGGACTGAACTATGGAGGCCTTGGAATGGTAAGCACCATTTTTTCTCAGGTTAGGCAAGCAAGATCTCTTACTTCTTTTGAGTTTGCCACACTGACGGCACTGTTATGCGCATCCACAGAAGTTGGAACACTTGCACAACGCACATACTTGAAACACTTAACTACACATACACAAAACATCCACCTGAATGGATCATTACATACCGGACTTGGCAATGACTTGGCAATCATACACGGACACTCACACATCCCGGTGTAAACGCTCCTCGCGCGCTATTTCTAGAATGTGCATAGCTATCCATGTCACCTGTACCATCTCATTACAAGCGTCGCTAGCATTCGAAAAGCTGGCAGTACCTGAAGAAGCGCTTTGCACAAATTGATGACAGGTGCGATAGTGTCAGTGGCTCAAATGCAGTCATAGTGAAACGCGTCAACACTTGCGCGGGACGCTATATATAAGCTATTATGCTTGTAAAACACACAGATATATATTCAGAGGTGAACTATTTTTATGAATGGGGCGCTAGTTGGGGCCTCATTGGCACTAACAGCGCGTACATCCTGGTCCGTCGATGACTTCTAGTCGGTTCAGATCTGGACAGGGCATGCATGCATGAAAACATGCGGAACTGAAAGACTGGTCATAAAATGGGTGGCAATGACGCGTCATGAATGGCTTAAATGAGAAGATGTGATTGTGATCACTATAGCTTAAATATGTCAGTATCAATGACGTAGCAAGAATGACATGAGATACAAGACACGACGTGCAACGGAGTTACTCGCAGAGGACGAGGACTGTTTGGTCAGTTGTCTGTCAGTGTTCTGCAATGATGCCTAGTACTGGTCGTCTGTTGGCTAGCGCTGGTTAATATTGGCTGAATACTAACATGCGCTTGACAATTATGCCAAATAAGGGCTAGCTGTTTGCTGAAGTTAGCTTGTGTCAGCTAATTTCTGGTAGTGGTGCTTGCGATTTCTGCTGTCTGGTGCTTCCAACTGTTGGCACACATCTAATGCTGGCTAGTGCGTGGAAAGTTTCACCTGTCCAGATTAATGCACGCACGTTGGCTCTGAATTAGCTAGTGCTTGCTAGTCCTCTTCAACCGTAGCCTATAACGGACCAACGTTCAATGTCTGTCAGATAGTGTCCGCTGGTGCTTGGCCGGGACTCACTAATTTTGTCCAACTGTCGGCTAGTGTTGCCACTTGACGACCAGTGCTGGCTAATGTTGGCTGCAGTAGTGCACGGCTGGCTATTGACTCTTAGAAAGGTGCAATGAAACGTTACATGTCTGCTACTATGACCATGCTACACACAGTAAAACCAATTGTTGCAGCCCCCACGAATGTGCCAAAGACTTTTACTTAAGTGAGATATGTCGGGATATCACCGCGCCGGAGCATGCATATGTCCACAGCTAAAATTACGCTAAGCGTTCGAAAGCACACTATTTATTTAGATCACAAGGTGTGGTCTGACGTACGCCGGTCAGCACGCGTCATGCGCATTACCACTGCGATTAAACATACATTCATTCGCTTCGCAACACTTCGCTTCAGGCCATCCAGTGGGCCATAGATAGGTGTTTGCTGACTGATTTGCGTAGCATCGATTGACAGAGTGCGTGGGGTATACTGGCATTATTGTGCACTCACAATTTCTTGTTATTATTGCAGGTGATAGGCCACGAGCTCATGCATGTATTTGAATTAAACAACATATGGCGCCATAAGTGGTCACAAGATATTAGAAAGGAATATGCTGAAAAGGCGCTCTGTTTGCGGAGGTCGCATCAATTTGTTGTGAGTAGTTGTAACCATTTTGTGTTGGACATAATGTGAGCATTATCCATGCGCTACATCTTCTCATCTGTGTATACTCGCCATCAGTACATAGGGCCATGGTAGTGGTGCTATGCCTCACCAGGATAGGGAATAGACTCGTGGATTATACATTGCTTCACCATGTTTAAACGTATACACATTTGCGAACGTTAAAACAACACGCAAATACTGCAGAGGGCATATTAATGATCCCGTTGCTGCTGGTGATAAGGATGATTTCAACAGTGTCGTGCAGCCACCTTTGGAAGACCATGTACTTCTGATTTTCCGTAAATTCAGAAAATGCGTTTTAAAAATCGAACTGATACAATAGCACTGGCTGTGGTTCAGGTTAACTTATCTTGGATACATGGGACGTCGGAACATATATTTACTGAAGATCCAGCTAACTCTGACAACAGCGACTGAAAATAATTGAATGAGTTCACTCGAAGAGAACATGCTTTTCTTGGGAGCAGCTTGGATCGTTACAGCGCCGGAGGAGCGGGTCTCAACCAGACGCTTCTAACTGCGTGGCCTCTCAGATACGCTTGAGCAGCGCGCGAAGCATAGTTAACACAAAGAATACATCAGAGCACACTAACGCCTACGTACCAATGCCACTAAAAGACTGCTAAGTCAGGGATTATGCTCGCCTCTAGATTTACCTTCATTGGAATGCAATAGTGCAAAGGTGCGTTGCTTGGTTATCGGGAATATGGGTTAGGAACGGTGACCTTTCGATACCTTCTTCACGGTGAATGATCCATTGGTGGTGTGTGAAAGCTCGAACCACACATTCTTAAAGCGATATCTCTGCTCCTCCAAGTACAAACCCTGAAAATGCCCGGTTCCATCAATCTGGCAGTCAAGCTCATCCAAGCTCACGGCAGTGTCTCTGTGCTGCGTGACCACCGCTTAATATTGTTACACATTGTCTGCGAGATGGCGCAAAGTTCTCTTCTTTGATAGGGCGCTTCGATGTCTTCCTCTCCTGCCGCATGAGTTGTTTCGCCATTTAGTCGAAACAGGGGATTTTAAAGCGAAACCTTTACTGGCCAAGTCGAGCGAGTTCGCTGTGTATGTCCGCGTGGCCTCGAAGCGAAGAACGGAAAGTCCGTCACAAGCCGCGCTCCGCCGTCGCCGCTGCTCCCCGCTGCTAGAACGACTACCATTGCCTCACCAGCCGTCCATGGCCACGTGACGGCGGTAAGCGGGTAAGCTACGTCGGACAATCGCGAGGATGTCATTCGGCTTGCTAATGAGTTAAAGCGGAAGCATCAGTACAAGCGCGCAAAGTGGCAGGCTGAAACGAGTGTAAACGAGAACTTCGGCGAGCTAAACGTCGAGAGAAGAATGCAGAAAGACGACAGCGACGAGCGGCAATTGACGCCTGACGTTCGACTGCTGCGACGGCTTCGAAAACTGCCAAAACGACAGTAGTGAGTGCACGCAGTACGGAACGTTCGACTCGCCATATCGTTCGTTTGGCTAACAGCGCTTCGGCTACGAGGTTAAATAGGCATAACCATGTAAACACGCTTTCGCTTGCATAACCGGGCCTATGTATATATATATATATATATATATATATATATATATATATATATATATATATATATATATATATATATTATATATATATTTTTTTTTCATTCTATTTAGCACGTTTCTAGATATTCAGAACTGACCGCGATTAGGGTGTCAGCGCAAAGCACTCGCGTGACATTCTCTTACTAAAATACATATATGCGTCAGTATTTTGAGACGGCTATAGACCAACCAAAACGTTGTCTTTGGATAGTTCCGCAAGGCTCGGCAAGGATAGCTCCGCTGATAGTTCCGATTCACAAGTCCAGATCCCCTTTAGAAATGAATGATTACAGACCAGTTTCCTTAACCTCCACAATTTGTGAACTGTTAGAACATATTTCATTTAAAGAGAACATATTTTATTTATATTACTTTTCCTCAAGAAAGCAATACGTGGTTGTTAATGATTGCGTTTCTGATACACTGGATGTGCATTCGGGTGTGCCACAGGGGTCGTTGCTCGGTCCTTAAATGTTCTTAATTTATATCAATTTCCATGAGATCTATTTATCTGTTCAATCGCCTGTGAAGATCCGACTGTTTGTGGACGATTGTGTTGTTTATGCCAATGCAACTCAACACTCTGAACAAGATAGACTCAATGATGCGTTGCATCAATCATTGGATATAGTGAAGCTTGGTACTTGAAGCTTAATACTTCGAATACGGCGAGTATTACATTAAAAAAAAGAACCCTTACAGTTTGCTTATACTATTAATAACGTTGAGAGTAAAAAACAGTCAGTGCAGCATGTTGGTGGTACAGTCACAAGCAATTTAATTTGGGAATCCTATAGAGAAAACGTTTGCTGCAACGCGCGAGAAAAGCTGGCATTTTTTAAAACGGTAATGGCGTCGTACTTGGTTGGCCGTAAATTCAACAGCGTACAATGCTCTTGTAAGATGAAAACTAGAATATGCGGATCCGATCTGGAGCCCCATGAAAAACACTTAATAAAAAGATTAGAAAGAGAGCAAAACAAAGCCTTGAGGTTTGCATACTCCGCATATTCGCGTTTCTCATGCATATCCGTTCTTCGCGACAGGACGAAACTGGAAAAAAAGATAGCTCATTGCAGAACTGCATCTCGCATCAAATTTATATATCAGCTGCACCACGGTAACTACAAAATACCGCGTGAAAGTTACTTACCAGAGCCCCCCATGCGGTCTGGTCGTACAAACCACAACAAAACAGTTAAGCAACCATTTTGCAATCTTAACATACGTCAATATTCTCTTTTTCCTGATGCATTTTCACTATGGAATAAATTACCAGCAGAAGTAGTCAACGCTAACACAATAGAATCATTCGTTCAGCTTTCAAATAACATTTCCTTTGACCTGTAAAATTAGTTTGATACTATGTCGCATTCGAGGCAGTTGCTTCTTGAGTTTGCTTTTCATTTGATGTATATTATGTAATTTGCCTTATGTATTCAATTGTCATATATACATGTTTTGTTGCTGTGATATAGAAGCACATTTATTGGCTTGTTGATTGTAATCAATACGTATATATTCTACCATATGTGTTAGCGACAGTTGTACTTATTGTTGCTGGTATTGCTTATGTATAGGGGTGTTCCCACTCCTGCTTGAGCCCGAGTAGAGCCTGCAGTATTTATAAATAAATAAAATGAATTAGATGGCAGCAGCGCGAACGGAGCAATTTTATGAGTTATGTACTGATAAACAGATACACTAAACATTTATTAGAAGAAGAAATGGCAATAGATAATAGCACTGACGTCTTTAATACATATTTCAGAATTTAATCGTACAATGCATGGCTACTCCAGGGGTGCTATGGAGGATGGCCCGAGTTTGACCCCCTCTTGAACGAACTAATATTTCGAAGAGGTAAAATTCAGCGCTCAGCGCACGCCGCGTTCCTTCGGTTACGATGGAACGCGGAGTTCTGGAATCTTAAGTACCGTCTTCGAACCAGCGGCACCTTCTCTTGCATTTGCTTGTCGTTCCACTGAGTGCACAACTGCACCCATGCAAGAAGTGTCAGAAAGTTTGCGAATGATAATTTTTGGAGTTACGGGCTCTTCAAATTCATTTTCTAGCTTTGAATGCCCGCACTCAATATTCTTTAGAATAATTAGGACCGTGGGCTCCCAGATTAACTCCGGCCGAGTGCCTTTCAACAGCGAGCGGCCGGCGCTAGTCGCCGAGTCCGCGTGCTTCATCGCCATGGTCTTTATGATCGGCCTCTGCCTTCTGGCGTGTTGCGAGAGACCTTGGCCTTGCTCGGCCGACGGGTGCTCGCATCGTCCTGTTCTTCACCTTCTGTTCGCTCGCCGACCGCGTGCACCAGGCTGATTAGCTAATGAGCAAGGCGGTAAAGCTAACTGAACAAACCGACATACTGCGACCAAGCATATTTTGCCGAGACAGGCTCAGACCGAGATATTTGGGCCACGCATTGCTAAGAACATGCTAATACAGACCACACAAAATAAGCCGTGTCATGCTAAGGCCGAGCTAATCAAGAGCATGCTAACTGACACTACACAAATTACGAGCTAGACAATTAGGAGGAGACTAAAATAAGGTCTGTATTATTAAAGTCATGATAATTTAGTATATGTTTATTAGCGCCACGCCAATTAAGACATTCTTAATTAAGCATGATCGAGTTAAGACCGGGTTAACTAAAAGCATGATGAGACCAGACTTACTAATTAAGACCAAGTTAATTCATATCACGAAAATAGCGACTTAGCAGACGCGATGTTCACACAGAAGTAGACTGAGTTGACGTTGAGCCACGTAAAAGGCTGGAAGAAGCTGGGTGATCACAAGCTCCGCCGATCACTCGAGCCTTGCACCACTAGTGAAAGTTGACCACACCTTTTATATGCAATGAAGCTGCTTGTTAGCATCCACCACGCCAAACGCTTGACAGTCACACCGACACTATGACAATCATGAGTTGGACTGGTGTCTTCTCAGAGTCAACAAGTTCGAGGTCGAGTTCGCTTGTCAATCAGTTTGGTTGACACGCGCCCACGACAAGTATCGGGTCCGCTCACCGCGTTTGCTCGTGCCGAGGCGCAGTGCTCGCGCCACAACGCCAGCGAGCGGCTTGATTCACCAATGAATCGCACAGACGATGTACATGTACAGTCGCACGAATAAATAAAGGTTCTTTATCGCGCAGGCACGGTGCCTCGCATTCTAGTTCATCGGGCTTGTGACGTGCCACTCGCAACTGCGTTGCCGCCTTGCAACGAACGCACTGTTGACATCTGCGGCGAGAATTGTTACTATTTCGCTTGTTTGTGGAGACATTGTTTCTACTAGTTCGTTACCACAGAAAACTCTCAGACGTATCTTGTAAGGAAGAGCAACATGTTCAATTATTTATTTTGAATATTCAATAGAAACCAAAGATCTGCACGAGAGTGCTGAGCGTGTGTCCTTCTTGCCTTCGACATTCAATACTTTCATGCTTCAGGTGAAACGAAAAAACTTGCATGAAAGAGGACAAACGCGCACGAACACGCCTGTGGGAAGCACGATGTTCAGTTGGCAAAGAAATAGTGCGACAGTCAAATAGTGCGACAATCACGCTGGCGTTGTTGCACTATTGAAATGTTCACTGAGGGGCGGCGGTGACACCTTCGCACGCCGTGTTCCTTTGAAAACTGCCGCAGATGCCGCACATGCGTTTGTGGCGCCTTGCGCGCTCTTTTAGCCGTTTTTCTCAAAGCTGCTTTCGCGCGCTCCGCCCTCTTTGCCTATCATACCGGCGTAGTGCGAGCTCAGAGCAAACTCGATTTCGCGAGAAGCTCGGGCCATCCTGCATAGCGCCCCAGGTTAGTTAAGTAAACCAAGCATACTATTCACGCTCATCTGACAAAGTATAAAACACAATGACAAAGTGACTGAACGAACACCAGATAACTGCATCGGTGCTCCCCTGAACGAGCTCAACCTGCCTATTGTTTTCGTGCCGTTCCTTTATGCAAATTAGCATTTGCGCATACGATGTAATCATTGGTCTGACCGTTTTTGCAGCTGACCACGAATGTCCCTCAGGCTTTCAATGACACAGTGGACTCTGAGAACCTTGCTGACCTCGTGGGAACCACGATTGCATACGCGGCCTTTGCTTCATTGTCAGAAAAATACAAGAGCGAGAAGCTGGTTGGCTTCAACATGACGTCAGAGCAACTGTTCTTCGTCAACCACTGTGTAAAGTGGTGCGCTCACCTCAGCAAGTCAACCGAACGCTATGCACCATTCCGCTCACGTTGCATAGTTCCCCTTATGAACATGCCCGAGTTCTCTAGGGCATTCGGCTGCAGCGCAGGAACACGCATGAATCCGCGTGAAAAGTGCACCTTCTGGTAGAAAACAGTCGGTTGCCCTTTCTGCTGATAATCAACTCTCAGTCACGCCTATGTGTTCAATTTATTCAGCCAAAATAAACGAATATAACAATGATGTTACGGAAAACTCTTCATCAGCCTTGTCCGAGTTATTCCTTTACAGCTAACGAAAGAAGGCAAATTTTGGAGGGGCCCGTATCTTTATTAGACACAAAATTACACCACCTCCCGCTAAAGGGGACCATGAGTCGATGCGAAGCCGGAGCACTTGCACGATCCCGTTCCGTTGTCGTTCGTTGGGCATGCTACGACCTCGCGTAGTGGAACGCGAAGAGGGACGCTACGCGCGTCGTATCTTCCATCTGGCCTGGCCGTTAATTCTCACAGGGCGAGCGGGGAACGCGGTCGACAGGCGGGCGACAGGGGGCAGCGTAGGAGAGGAGAGAGAAGGGTAGGGGACGCGCATGCGCTCGAGCTCATCACGGCGTTGCGCAGGAGAGAATTTCGGCATGTCTAGCCCGCGTTTCAGAGGAAGAGTGGAAAGGGGAGGGGAGAGGGAAAGTGGAGAGGGAGAAAGGAGAGAAGGGAAGTGGAGGGGAGAGGAGAGGGGAAGTGGAGGGGGAGGGGAGAGGGGAAGTGAGGGGAAGTGGAGAGGGTATACGCATGCGCAGTAAGGGTGGTCACGCCGCACACCACCACCACCACCACCACCACCACCACCGGATTGAGCTCCGCCTTAAGATACTTCGCATCTAAAACAAATGAATCCAATACACAATAGTATCAAGAAGAGCATCATGGACATTAGTTGTCTCTGACTGTACTTTGGTAATCGTCACATAAACTGAAATGAATTCCTGTGTACAAGAACAGCAACTATACAATAGGATTGGAACGCAAAACCTTCGAGTTTTTTTTTTATTTCGAATCACTTGGTTTTGGGGAGTTGCATAACTTTAGACAACTTTTTAGGATGATTTTCTAAATACCAATTTTAGTGGTATCTTCTCGTAGTAAGTATCTGAACAGCCCCACACCGCCAAGCGCTCACAAAATCACACCGGAGTGTGATCTTGGTGGCTCGGAATCCCTGGCCGCGTATCTGCGTGCTACGCTGCAAATCCCACCGAAAGACAATAGACGAGCGCTGCGTGAGATATCAGCGCCATCTGGCATACGTCGGGAAGCATGAGCTTGTACAGAGGGTTTCCTTCTCCGTGGCAGAGGGCGTTCGTCGCCGTCTTGCATTTTCAACGCAGCCGCCATTTTAAGCGCAGCTTAAGAAACTTAGGGTCTTTAGAATTACGTATCTGTATATTTTCTGGTAAAGGAACACACTACCTAATACTTACGTAGTGATGTTGCGCCCAGTGTTGTATGCGTTACCGAAGAAAAGTAACTAAATACGTTACTCGTTACACTAAAGAAAAAGGAACGCGTTACCGCCCTACGTTACCCATAAAGAAAGTTAACGCGTTACTGTTACCATTACCGAAAAAAAGTAACGGACGTTACTTCTGCCGTTATTCCATAGTAAAAAATCTTAATCAGTAAGTCTTCGCAGCAGGAACGTACAATAGCAACTTTATAAAGCTCGTATTTATATTTCACATAAAAGTTCTAGCCGAAACAACAATTTTACTCGAAGTATTGATTTAATTTTGACGAGAATAATTTGCACAAATGCGCTGTACCTTGGCAGTACTGCCTAAAGTTGCCTGTATAGTTAATGTACGGCTTCTGACTCTGCGGCACATGGGGAAGTCATTTTTTCGCAGTGGACAACAACTAAAAAGTAATCGATTTCATCGTCAACGCTCTCCGCAAATAAAACATCACTGAGCAAATTTGCAGTAATTATGACGGCGCGCGTTTACTTACAAATAAATGCGCAAATTTTTAGCAGTAAAGAAATGCTTAAATGGAATAAATTAGGGAAAAGTATGTGCGCGCATGGATATTCTTTTTTTTTTAATTTAACTTAACTTGTATTATTACCACGAATATGGCGTTTGTGTATGTGAAGGTGTTTAGCGTTAGCCTCGCTCGCACGAATTCATAACTAGTAACGTAGTCGCAGTTGCAGACAGCAAGAAGCAAAAATATTTTGAATACTGAATTAGAACAGGCTAGAGTACTGCAGGGCCAACTTCCTAATGTAACTACTAAGTGCTGAATGTAAGCAACAGATGCATTTCAAAGCTGTCACAGGACAGCTTGACTCGCTTCTTAG
The DNA here is from genome assembly GCF_013339695.2 of Rhipicephalus sanguineus. Classification (NCBI taxonomy): domain Eukaryota; kingdom Metazoa; phylum Arthropoda; class Arachnida; order Ixodida; family Ixodidae; genus Rhipicephalus; species Rhipicephalus sanguineus. The sequence goes on from NC_051179.1 coordinate 99,416,601, forward strand.
CGAATACGTCCGCACCTATGCTCAATAGGAGCTCGACGGATGCGCTTACACCAGAGCACGCCTGTCTCGCACCCAGACTGTTGGCGAGCCGAGCGCATACTCTCGCACCCAGACGCCGGGCTGACCGGGCTGCCGAGGTGCGCGCGGGCTGCACCAAGTAAACAGGGCAAAGCTGCAGTTCTGAGGCTTTAAGTGCGAAAAAGTAGCCGTTCACGCCGCTTCAGCGTATAAGAGCTCGTCTGGGCACTACTGCGTCGTCTTTGGTTGCCAAACAAGCAGCGCAACAAAGGGATATTAGCGTTGGTCTGCGGACGATTACGACGCGCCACGGGAAATAGTGCCGGTGCGGTATTTTCAGCTTCGCCGCGAGTGGATAACTGTGATTCAAGCAAAAAAAAAAAAACTAGGAGCCGAGTGAAAATGCGCGAGTAAGTACACTAAATGCGTGTATTCTTCAGTGTGATGCCCACCTATTTCATTTTGCGAACCTAATTTTGTGTGACACGCAGCTGGGTTGAAGGCAGGCGCGAGCTTTGTGTGCGGGTACACTTCATACCATTGAGCGTTTCCTATGACGAAAATCTAGTGCAAGGTAGGGCTTTCAAGCACAAGCAATCAGCATGCTTTGCCACTTTCAACGTAGTATTAAGCTTTAGTGCTTTTGATGGCATCCACGCCTTCGAGATTTCGTCTCCAAAAGGTAAAAAATGGCACGGTGCTCCTCAACAGCTGGCCAGAATTTCGTGCTTTCATTTCATTGTTTGATGTCCCCAAATTTATTTGGACACGAAGCATCCAGCTGCACATAATACATATATTGGCACGTAAGTAAACTCGCGCCAGTGTCCTTTACGTCGCAGGCGTAGCTAACCGGCTTAACTAAGAGCAGCACAGTTTCGCATATAAAGCTCCATCGTTACAAGAATGAAATCACGCAGGTAGCTTCCAAAGGGATCGCTGAAGATACTGCAGGTATACTCTCTGATTGCACGCTTTGTGAGCAAGACGCATTATTGCATGAGCGCTCGTGAAACAAAAATTACGTTCCGCGAAACTACCCGTAAAGCGTACTCTAATTATTACGTGATGCATGCTGAAATGATGAGCTTTCATAAATTTTTGTGCACAAGTTTTAATATGAGGGCAACAAAACATCGTTTCACGCGAGCTGCACTGTAATTGCGATTCACGCGTACTACAGCGAGAAACGTTTTTTTACTAATGTAGCAGCGTACGTATCTGACGAGGTTGCTTCCGCAGCCCACTAAGCACCTACTGTATACATTGTGGACTTGCTCGAGCAAGATGTTCTTGATGTTCCAATAAAATCAGGGAAAATGTCCAGGCTAGTTAAGACGCGAAACACGCTCTCCGACGGGCTGAGTTTCGGGAGTTTCACGTTTGCTCTGTGTAGCGTCTGCTGGCGTGGCAGCCCGCGCATGTTGTTTCGTCGCGTGTGCGATAGATGGCGCGACGCGCGATGCAAATATGGCGATGCGCATGGAATTCGCTGTGTTCTGGTCTATATGGTGCTCGTGTAATCACTGTCAGGAAGAGCTGGTGAACGCGCGGAAAGTTTTCCTTGAACCCGCTCAACGCAATGTCATGCGGCACCAACGGTACTGAGACAGTCTCTCATCTTCACATGGTGATGATGTCGAGAAGACATTTCCGAAGAAGTCATCCGCTGTTGTGTTGGAGCTCAAACCTAGCCTTGATGTCCGTAAGCCGAGGAAATCTCGAGAGCTCACTTTTGACGGATACGAGGACTGCATTTCACTTCACATCATCGATAATCAACAACCTGAAACTCCATGGCCAATCAACGACAACTGAAACCCGATAGCAAGGTAGCCGAAGCTATAGCAGGTCCGTTTAATAAATTTCGGCAGTTTGCTCCCCAGTGCAATTTCCCCCGCCCAAAAAAGGACCCCGTGCGGGGTCGCTTTGTCAACGATTGGCGGGCCGACAGCAGTTGCCGCAGCGACAAAATAACTGTAGCGAGTATAAATGACGAGAGAGGGACAAAATAACGTCGGGGCAAGCTCTCAGAAAGGCGCTCCTACAAGACGAACTAATTTTGTCTAAGACTGCGAGGATAATTAGAATGAAAAGTAAACGAGTAACGTGAGACCTCACGTTACCGAAAAATAGTAACGAAAGAACGTTACCCGTTACAGTTCCGAAATAGTAACGAGTACGTTACTAAGTTACTTAAAAAAGTAACGCGTTACCGGTAACGCCGTTACTTGTAACGCGTTACCGCCAACACTGGTTGCGCCTCAGTTATGCGTAATGTTTGCTTTTTAGATGCGAAGTATCTTATGGCGGAGTTCAATCCGGTGGTGGTCGTGGTGTGCGGCGTGACCGCCCTTACTGCGCATGCGCATACCCTCTCCACTCACCCTCTCCCCTTCCCCTCTCCACATCCCCTCACAACTTCCCCTCTCCCCTCCCCCTTTCCACTCTTCCTCTGAAACGCGGGCTGGACATGCCGAAATTCATCCTGCGCAACGCCGCGATGAGCACCAGCGCATGCGCGTCCCCTCCCCCTCTCTGCTTTCCTACGCTGCCCCCCTCTCGAACGCCTGCCGACTGCGTTTCCCGCTCGCCCTGGGAGAATTAAAGGCCAGGCTAAGGGAAGACAGGATGCGCGTAGCGGTCCTCTTCGCGTTCCACGACGCGAGGTCGGTAGTATGCCCAAAGAACGCCAACGGAACGCGATCGTGCAAGTGCTCCGGCTTCGCATCGCCTCATGGTCCCCTTTAGAGTGCAATGGTGTAATTTTTTTGATCGACAATGTACACAAGTGTGAACCTGCAAACCAGTTCAAGATGGCTGGCCCTCCGGCAAGTGGTTCAACTTTTGCCGGGTGGCTGAAACGGGTGACAGACAGACGAACAGACAGACCAAACTTTCTGCGTTTAAGTTCCCCAAGAAAGACTATCGTCTTTAAGAAAGGCAGGCGTAGCTTGCACTAGTGGCGCAAGGCTAAATGCACAGCGGAGCTGATTTTATAGCGCGACCTAGAAGTGAAGGGGAGGTGACGGGAATCTCGAGGTGAAGGGGAGGGGGCGTGCGAGCGCAGGTGCGAGTGCGCATGCGTTGTAGTGCGCAGCTGGTGGCGGAGTCGCGGTGAAGCGGTAGCGAACTGTCTACGGCCGAGTGAGGTCGGGCGCAGTTGCCCCATTACAACATCACGGCGCATGCGCAGAAGCGCACTGCTGGCGGCGTCAGGTGGGTTGTGTACGAAGCTGTGCGCACCTGCGCCGGCAGTTGCTAGGCAACAATGAAAGAATTTATAAGATTAGTTCATTACTCACTATGGAAAAAGAAGTAGACTCTACTGTGTAGAGTTGAGCGGGAGTGTGATCTTGGTGGCTGGGAGTCCCTGGACTCATGCAGTATGTTCCGCCTACTGAACACTACAGAACTGGTGATTAAGCCGAGCTCCTCAGGGCAATCCCCAGCGCGACGGTGCCGAAGGAGAAGGTATCCCGCGACCCCCGCAGCCGGGATGACGGTGGGAACGAGTTAGCTGCAGGACACTAACTTCATTGACCAATACCATGCCTTTAAACGTTGGGGTGTGCGGTAAGGTAACATGCTAATTCCTGAAAAAAAAACGAATTGAAGCTTGTGGACAAAGCACTGTACCAGAAGGTGGATGTTGTGCCGTACCATAGCATATCGCACAATTTAAAACGGTAGAGTGGAGGTCACTGTGACACACTCTTTTCTGAACCCTCTTAAGTAATCTTTATCATGTATGCACCAAGTAGGGAGGCAAAATTTGAAGTCTTGTGAGAAGAAGCACACCAGCGTGGGCATAATTACATCACTCCACCACGCAGCACGTAACATATAAGGCTTAGAAGCAGACACATTCACTGTAGGACCTATGGACACCAGCACACTTTTAGGTATGAGATGTGTAATGATGCGCTCACAAGCTATGAGGGATACCCAGGTTAGCTGTCGTTTAGTTCCATTAGGTCGTCAAACGCCCTAATGTGAATTTCTACAGGTTCGACTCCCTGGTTATCCGAATCCATGAAACTTCTTGTTTCAGTTTTTCTTTGCCCTCCGTATTTCAGTGGCGTATTCCCGTGACGGAAATACGTCGGCGAAGTTTTGGTGGAAATTCTTTAGTGCTAAGAACAACATGGTAAGAGAATGAAACCACGGGTTGTGTTGCTTCTTCAGAGCAGCGAATTCCTCCTTTGAGGAACCTTTACACGTCGCGCCCACTTACGGCAAGCGCCAGCGCAGAAGCGTTTCTTCTCAACCCACGTGGTCTTACCGACGATGCAAAAAATTAATTGGGAAGCAGAAAACTTGCGGAATAAGTGCGATCACCTGTACAACACGTAAGGTCAATATCACGAATTAAACATTTCAAAAAAATTCTACTTCGAGAACATTCAATTCCTAACCCGCATCGCGTGATGGTCCTTACATTGGGACATTCTAGAGGATGACGAACGCTGCAAAGGGCGTGAACTACGCCATGCCGATTCAAACCGAAAACGGTGTGCCGGGGACGGCCGCTACCTACAATAAAACTGAGCGCTTACGTTAGGAGGGAGCCTCGCTCGATGTGAATGAAAAGAAAAAACAAAGATGAAGGGCTCCTAAATTTTTTATGTGTTTTCTTCTAACTGAAAAACTCAAACATGCAAAACCCAAGTAACAAAATACACGCAAAATATGCCATAACACGCCCTTACACACTATGTACAAAAGCAAGTAAGTGGTATTTACATTGCATAACAGGTGCATGGCCTTGACAAGAGACGGTTCCGGTGTCGAGTCGTAAGGCTCCTCGACTCCACGAACTTCGTCGCGTCGCTGGTGCACGGCCGCCTGCTAAACCGTCGGGTCCGCGCAGTGTCAGGACGCTGCACGGACCCGACGGACACCGACCACAAAGGTAGTCGGTTTACGTCGATGCTAAGGATGAGACTTTATTTTGTTGCGTTGGGTGGCACCTGATAAGGCGTACTGGCATGGAATCGAACATTTCTATAATTGGGCAAAAGCACCGAGCATGGACACGGGCGCAATTTTGTACGCGTTCTGTAACGAGTGAACATTTTTGACATATGCGATTATACAAGATTCGCATCAGATGCCCCAAGGAGGGATGTACGCGCATGCCTCGATGAAGCACATGAAGTAAAATATCTTCAGTTGTAGAACGCGTACAAGATTCCATCAATGTCACAAAGGGAAGCTTTGCCAGTGAGGATGAGCTACAGCTTCTAAGGTCATTATTTGTTACTGCTTCAAATATCCTGTTCATGATGTTTCCCTCATAGCGGGTGTGTGCCACCAAAAACATGTTATCACCATCACAAATTTTGGGCGCTCTGCTTCCCGAAGGCCTCGCTGTTCGTCGAATCTTGTCGGCTGAATATGCTGCTTCATTTCGGATCAACGAAGGACGTCGCTTTTCGGCGTGCGTGACTTAGCTTCTGCACCACGAAGGTCGACTCGCTGTCGTTTGAAAAATGGTGAGTTTTTTTTTTCGGATGCATTTGCTGAGCGTAACTTCGACGAGCAATACATTCTCTATGAGAGGCGCCGCAACAGAAAGATCTCTAATAATCCTAAAGTTTTCGTTACTTCGTTGCCGTTACGGGTGATAGTAATTTTTACACGGGAGACGACATCAGTTACACCAGAAACCATGAAGTGGCCCGTGCGACGCACATTGAGGATATTTGCAACGTCGTACATTGTCACGCCTCTTATCCTGCTTCCTCAGTTAAGTGGCGAATCGGAAGTGTTCCGTATGAGTCAATCATTTATTGCTTCTTTTATCAGAGCTTTTCATCCTTAGTATATAAGCTACCACGCTTTCTTCCGTGTTTTATAGATACGTTATTCGTTATTGCATGGAGAATTCCACCCCTGCACATAGAGTTGAAACTCGATATAAGGAAGTGATAGGATGCCTAGATATTTCTAGGAGATAACGTCAGAGCGAACTATCGAAGAAATACCCGTCTCTGTTAGAATTAGAGGAAATCAACGCCATTTTACTTGGTTATTTCAAAAAAGACTTCATTAAATTGGGTCTAGTGCCAAATAATGTTGGTTAATTCCATCTGGTGACATCACTGAACCCCATGTTTACTTGGCGGGGAATGGAAAATTCTTGGTTGGATTGGGAACTTCGTAAAATCGCGTTTTTGTAGCTCGAGTTTTGACTCTACTCGGCGGCTTTTTTTATAATACAGAGTTTTTATGCAAAGAACGACCAAAAACCATTTTTCTGTAGTTCTCGTAGAATACATTCACGTCGATTTCCAAATAGGACGATGCCGCGAAAATTCTATTGAAATAATTTGTAACGAAATATAGGCTACTAAGTGTATCATTAAAAATCCTCGCACAACATTTATGTGTAACATTCATGGTAGACACGGTTTAGGGCATGCAAATTCTATACGAATGCAAGATGCTCCCACGAAGTCAAAATATTCAAAATCAATTACGAAATTAAATTCAGAACATCATGGAAATCCAGCTCACAAAGTGCACAGAGTTCTTGGTTAGCATCTCATTTCGGACGGACCCACGGTTACGAAGCAACACGTGCAATCGATTGAATGCCGTGCTGCACAGAACTTTGTCAATGAAAATGCGAAATCATCAGACGTCTACGATGTGACGCTTGGATCTTATTGCTTTTTGTCTTGTGGAATATAAGAAGACGCTGAAGACCATTTTCTGACTCGCAATTAAAATAGCGTGAGCATTTATAGGCGGAATCAACTGGAAAACTGTCCGTTTGTCTGTCCGTCAGCCTGTCACACACGACCGCTAAAATAATAAATAAATTAACGGAAAAAGTCTTCACTAGCGTGCTTCGGTTTGAATCCGGCCTCTCAAGCTCCGAAGGCGAGTTTCTTAACCACTACGGTTAAGAAACTCGTTAAGAAAACCACGGGGGACGTTATTTGTTGTTCTTTACCTTTAGTGTAACGACTACGACCTAAATTGAAAGTAAATAAAGTGGACGAAAAAGCACCCGTTCCGTCGGTGGGCTCCCAAACTACAATCTTCTTATTACTCGCCCCATGCTCTACCATTTCAGGTACGACGGAGGGTGCTTCCACGTACACTGTGCTGGGTATTTATAGTACGTTTAGTTAATTTGAGTGTTAGCCAGCGCCACTGAAGCCAATGCGGTGGGCGTGGAATACTCTTTTTACCAGGCGTTTCACGTGGCCCTCTTGCAAAAAGAGTCCCACACTATCCGCCTTGGCTAGGAGTGGCGCTGGCTAGCACTCCCAAGCATTAAATGCACATAAATACGAATTTATCGTTTCGGGCATATCACTTAAACTCTTGAGAATTGTTATGAGACGGACTCGCGTACCCAGAAATGTGGCAAACTGCCTCAAAGAAACGGCAGCGCAAAGAACACGCAGCAAAAAGAACACGCCCACCACAGACAGACACAGACTTCGCGTGCCTGTGGTACATGTGTTGTTTCCGTGTTCGCCTTTTTGCTCTGCCTTTTCGTTAGGCATATTACACCAACTCGCTCACATGAAGCTCCTCTTACTTCCCACAAACAGCCTCACTGAGGCAGCTCTCTCACGGTTTATTAGTGGTCGGCCCCACTTTCAATCAGTGAGCGATTCGACTGAAATTATCGACATGATGCTATTACGTAAGTGGTGCTTACGTGGAAGTTTTTCATGGAACACATGTCATAGTGCATACATTTTACTGCCACTTACGCTGACGACTCCAGGACTTGCAGCGACCACCGCTCTACAACAGAAGCCTTCCCGGAAATGACACTAGGGAGGGCCACAAAAGGCGTTGGATCAGCTTTATACTTACCAGCTTTCTACTTGCGTGGCTGGGATTGCTGTGTTGCGCACTTGTACTCGGATACTTGGTCTCCAGTCAGCCTTCAGAGGAGGACACCGCCACGGTGAGGACCCTGAGACCACGGACATGAGTGATTGTCGCCTTACCGCTAATGTGACCACGTGAAACCTAATTTTCTTACAGCTTGCTACGTTAACGCATACAAGTGTGCATAATTTACGACGCACAAGAAGCAAATATCAGTTTTAAAAACGGGCCATGCCAATGCACGTGCATACTGGAAATCTTCGGCAACGGCTGAAGTGGTCCGTGCAATTTCACCTGACCATCTGTGCGACTTTGGCCTGGAAGGGCTCAGTGTTCATGGTTATAGCAATGTTAGTGCTGTTTGAAAGCCAAGCGAAGTAAATTCAACTCGACATGTTTTTGTAATTCGGCAACCACGAGGGCAGTTACTGGGATTTACCGCATGCATTGAGTGCTTTCTATGTCATTTCGTACCAGCGAGCGCACTGAAAGCTATACAGGAGTGATGACAAGGGGGCAGCAGTTAGATATATGTAAACTGGTAGCGAAACGTCTACAGAACTCAAATGTGTCAAGTGGTTGGCGGCTCGTGGTCACCTTCCCCATCTACGTATCGCGAGGACAACTTAGAGCAAGCAAAATATAAAAGAAATGTGACGTCACAACCGGGAGCACTAGCGACGTCGCGCATTTGCACTATATTTCTGATCTTTGACTTGCTTTTCATAACCATGCGGTTATATTAACGCGATAGCGTTAAAGAGCTCGTTCCGCAGAAATTCCGGTATCGGCGTCGGCGTCATTGGCCTTGAGCGAAAAATTATCATCTTGTATAAAATGAATAAAAAATCTTAGGTTCGAGTGAGAATCAAACCCAGGCCGGCTGCGTGGCAAGCAGGTGTTCTACCACAGAGCCACTCCATTGCTTCGAACTGCACTGAAATTAATTTAGTGCTTCACAAACATACCCGTCCTGTGTGCAGGCGTCATAATACGAGATCTAATACCGCAGTAAAACGAGGTACAAGCGTATATTGCCATCGGGTGTCACACCATGTGAACTGCATAACGAGTTGATGGTTTAAAGCCGGCCACCCGTTACAAATGGCACACACATTACTGTGCGTATTCTAACATAAATTACACGCGATACATCCAACGCTTTACCCGGCCGTGTGTCCGTGGTGCGGCGGCAGACCGACTCTATACCACATCTCGTGGGGATGCGATTATAAACCAAGTGATTTCGCTAATTTTCTCGGCAAACCTCTAATACCTAGTACGGAGCAGTGGGAGGCACAACTCGCCAGCTCGGACCCGGGAGTGCAGCTAGCGCTCCTGGATCACGTCCGGCGGGAAGCTAAGGCCAGTGGAGCCCTGGACGTAGGGCCCCAGCCATAGAAGCTCCATGATCCCCCTTTCCCCTTTCCCTTGAATAAAGTTTCTCTCTCTCTCTCTTACGAACGCGTAGTTGGTGCATCGAAACTTCGAAGAAGTATCGCGCGCGTAATTGCTGCTGGTTTAAAGCATGTCACTCATTACACAGGGCAGACACGTTAGTGCGCGCATTCTCTTATACAGACGTAGTGGGTACACTGTTGTCAAAAAGTGCTGTTGAAGAGGGTGGAAACCTTAACCTTTACTATAGGTATGTCGAGTACGCGTGTGTGTGCGTGTTTGTGAGACCGGACGACTGAACATAATGACAAGGGACAGAGAGCTCGATGAGGATGGGGCCGGATATCGCTATCGCATTCAGCTCTTAGAGGCGAAGCTTAAGCGTCCCCCAAGTTTTCGGTCTTGATGGCTCGCCAAATGCGTGTGCCAAAGAAAATGTGTATAAACAAGAAATATAGGCGAAGCAAGCTTGGCTTATTTGCCAAATAGTGTACTTGCATTATACACCAAAATTACTCTTCAGACGAATAAATTATGATACAACGGTTCACGAGCACCATATCAAAATAAATTCAAAACTCACGTTGGCCAATCGAGGAATATTGTTGGAGCAAGGCAGCAGCCTTCAAAGTATCACTTTTGGCAACGTTACGGTACAGCGTTTCTTCGTTTCGCGTGCCGCATTCACCGTCACGAAAGGCGAGGGCACGCCGGCCGTGCGCCAGTGGGAGCTGTCTGAAGTCACAGACTAAACGCTTGCGAAAGGCTTGCCAGCCATCACGGCATACTAGAGGTCGTGGGTTCGACTTCTCTCAACGGAACTTTTACTTATGATTTTTTTGGCAACTGATGGCGTTTATTTTGTTGCGTATTTCCGTGACGGAAATACGTCATGAACGTCTTAGTGGACCCCGGCATAAAACACTGTCGTGTTAAAAATATTTCATTGATTTTTGGTTTTGATTATTTGTCCCCTCCGCACCAAGTCGCCCATCCAGTACGGTGTGCGTTGATGTCTGTGGCAATACGATTTTGACCACTTCTCGTTCCAAGTATCGCGATCTTTATCATTTGACTGTGGCAAGAGGACACGTCCGTGTGTTATTCAAGACCTTGAGCACTTTTTCTCTTTTTGTCTTCGAACGAACGGCTTAATTTCTGTGTGACCACGAGCGCGCGTTTGGCCACGTGGCGGCATCTAGCGGCGGCCGCGGCAACTACGCGGCTCACGAGGCTAAAACCAGCCAATGGCCGTGAACTTTCGGCTTTCGGCGTCGTCGTTCGGGTTGATGGCATCATTTGTCGAGAGAGGAGCGGAAGATTTATATCTGACTTCGAGAATCATTTGTAAATTGCAGGCCGCGTGTCGTGGTATAACGTTTGGCTCAAGTATTATCAGGAACCTTGACTACCGATCAGCAGCGTTTTCTGACGATGCTTAAAAAGTGTTGCAGGGCCCCTTTGATTCCTGCTTCGCTCCAAGGACAAGTGCGCCGATTTGTCAGGTGTACGTTACAATAACGTTGATTGGAGAGAGCACGAGTACAGAGAGAGACGAACGCGCGCATAATATATATATATATATATATATTATATATATATATATATATATATATATATATATATATATATATATATATATATATATATATATATATATAAAGCGGTGTGAGGCACCGCTTTATTCGAGTCTAGCTCGAGCTGTTCTACAATGATGATGATATATACAGATGAGGAAGTTGCACAAACGATGATGATATGACGAGATGACAAAGAAGAGTCACTGATTTGTTACGCTCACACTAATATATATATATATATATATATATATATATATATATATATATATATATATATATTCAATATTTCACTCGGTTGTCCGCAATTGCGCCATTTTCCTCTTTCTTTGTCACTGTGCCAAGTTGGTGCTACACATGTTCGTCCGTATGCAACAAGCTCGATTGATTGTTCAAACTGTTACATGTTAACTTCACCCTCTACATGCTACAAAATATCTCGTTGCATGCTGAATCGCTAAAGAGAAATACCTGAAGGAGGGGGAATGAAGGTCTTCTATTACAATGTGGTTATGAAACTGTACAATTAAATACCACTACTCTTTCCTGAAATGAAAAGATTAAGTGATCAATGGAAATATCACGACGAAAACGCATCAAATATCAAAATTATTGATGAATACGCCGAGGTACTTGAGCGAATAAATATGAGAATATGTTGCGGATATTGTTAAGCGCAATTCGACGCCTTGTCACGTAAAGCCTCGAAAAGAGCGATTTCCTTAGGCATAACTATTTTCACTCCTCGAAGATCACCGAAGGGTAGGAAGGTGTACTACTTCAATCTCATTCTTAGGTCAGCAATTCTCCATAATGTAAGACGTGTTTCGCACAATAAGCAAATATTCGATAGTCTGTATTTTCGCCATATTTTCGTGTCTTTACCAACAGGTAGACACAGTGGCACCTCTCGACGTTCCCAAAACTCCGGCGCCCAGGGTAACGCGCTCATCAGAGGACCATCGATGGCACGCCAGAAGTACCTCAGCCGGTGCACCACCCGGAAAGGTGCACGTCGTTCCGACCCCTAGATCGAACACAAATGACTGCACGGGGCCTCTATGCCGCTTATTGGCCTATCAGTTGCGCGGAAGCATCGACTACACCGTTTCGCCGTGCGATGACTTCTACAAGCACATCTGCGGGAAGTACAGAGGCTACACCAAATTCATCGATGTACGTAAGCATAGCTACTACCATTTCTGTGCGGCAACTGCGTTAGACTTTTTTTCCTTTGTCTGATATAGTTTTAAAAGGTAACGAAATTGTTAACCCCGCAATATGACCACATTATTTTAACAGTGAAGCTCTCTAGGCTCGCGGTAATTTGTCTGTCGGAAACAGAAATGATAATGATCATGAACCGGCACCTGCTCTATGCATCCTCTTCTTCATCTTCGTCTTCTCCAGCTTCGCTACAAGCAAACGTGCGTCGATTTCCCGCGTGCCCTGTAATAACCTGAATGGGCGAGCGAACGAGTATAGAGAGAGAAAGAAAAGAAGAGGAAGATCGAAATTCTTGGCGAAAAAATTGTTCACGAGGCGGAATTCGAACCCACGTACCCTCGATCCGAAGGCGAGGGTTCTAACCACTCGGCTATCCAGGCACGCCAGCGGAGCATAGCATAGCGTTGTATACTATAATGCAGCAGGCGGCAGGGAAAGGAAACTGAGCGTGAGGAGGAGATAGGTGATGGTGAGGAGGAGCAAAATGAGGAGGAGAGAGATTAAAACATAGCATAAAGAGAATGAAAAAGAGAGAAATGGAAAAGAGACAGAAATGGAGCGAGAGAATCAAACAATGATACAGACAGAAATAGAGAGAGAGGAGAGAGAAATTTTCAATAAAAGCAAACAGAGAAACAAAGACAGAAAAAAACAGCGAACGGAGAATATGAAATAGAGAAAGAATGAAAAAGGAAATTAATTCGCAAAACTTCGCAAAAAGCTAAATGCAGGACCACATAGGTGCATATCAGCTCAGCTGTCTATTTAGCATCGCGCATCCAGTGCAACCTTAGCTAATTTTGTCCACATTTCGTTTTGGTTGTTGTCGTTAGTGGGGAGTGTAATAATTTTCTGAGGCTTCATTACTACCTGTGTAGTATACATTCTAAAAAGACAGGGCGTGCAAGCACGTACACAAGAAGGAAGTCAGGACACCGAAAACGCCGGCGTTTATAAAATGAATACTTACCAACTAGCTCAGCTCTCTCTTATTCTCTGTGTAGTATAAGTGTTAATGGGGGCATGCAGTCGTCACAAGAGCAGATTTCTGGCCGTGTTTGTTAGCCGCGCAATCGGTGTTGAGCGCAGAAACCTATCAAGACGGCGACGAGAAAGGACACACAAACGCGCTAAGTTTCAAAAGCGATTCATTTGAAGCCGGGTCACGCCTACATATCTCATACATGAGCAAATACGGAAGCATTGAGGAAAACGATTCCTTCTTAATGTCCTAAAAAAGTTTGGGCGGCTACGCAGTAGTGGTGCGAAGACTGAGCAAATAACGAAGCTGGTGGCCATCACCTCCTCCTGTTTCTCCATTTAACCCTCACATCACTCATCCTCACCCTAACTTCCCTTTCCCATCACAATGCTGTATCATACTACGCATGGCTATGTTAGGCTAAGAGTTGCTTGGCATATACTGATCTTTCTCACCCGTTGTTATGCTATACTGTATATGATTATGCTATGGTTTACCCTCGCCCCTTCTCCTTTCCCTCCTCGTGACCCTAAGATTACTCCTCAATACCTTCGCTTCCCTTTAATATCTGCGGGCCTTCACCATTCCTCGTGCCCGTTGAATCAGGCTTCGGATAATATTTTGCTGCCTCGGTGTATCTTGTGTCGAGATTTAGGCGGTGGTCTTGTCGGAGTTTGTCTCTTCAGGATTTTTTTGTTCTGAGATGGTAGGTAGGATGCATATATTGTGGAATGCGGACTACCGAGATGTAGTGTCGAAATAATCTTTTTCTTCTGGCATTGCTGTATGGATTCAGGATTGGCCTGGTGAGCCACCGATGGCGGCGCTGCGAACGGCGCTCCGGTGACGCAAAGGCGGGGATTCGGCTTTTGTCGTCTGCTAGGCTGCGGCTAGAACAGCAACATTTTTGTTATAGCTCGTTCGCGTCGCACGGCGTTCCTCGACTACTAGCTGTATTTTCGAGTAATGATAGTTCTCTAGATGGCTGCTAGCATTACTGGAGGTTAAGAAACGCTAACATTTAACGTATCTTCTGTATACACAGAGCCATCGCGGTCAGGATCATGCCACCGAGTTTGTAGCGTCACTCACTGGGCTGGATGGCGTTGAACTAGGTTACGTGAAAGCGCGATCGTCCCGCCAATCGATTTAAAGGGAGTTTCACTGCTTATTCGCAAAAGGTAACGTTATGTAAACAGACTTCAACGAAAGTTCACACTCCACTCCCAATTGCAGTAAGTACGCAAAACGTTTGCCGACAAAATAAAATTGAAACTTCATCGACCAGCGGGTTATTGCGGACAACAAGCGTAGATTGGGCGAGTTGGATGGACATGAAAACTTTAACAGTGTGCTTGATTGGGCTGGTTGGTGCTGCATGGTAAACGACGAATAAAAACAGCGCTAAACGCGGGACGAGAAGAGGACACATGAACGGCGCCGTTTATGTGTCCTCTGCTCGTCCCGTGTTTAGTGCTGTTTTTATTCTTTGTTTAACATTAAAACGCGTTGCACGTACTATCGCCCCGAATGAACCGTCAGCAGTGGTGCGCGTGGTACAGTTCGCACCCTTATGATTAGAGATAGATACGCTCTTGCGGTTTGCCGCTCGTGAGCCAGATTCATGCTTTCGATTGCGCAGTGCTGCCTAATCGGGTGTACGTGCCTGTCAATGGTGATGGCAGGACGGCGCGCATTATACAGTGCCTAATGCTTGGGGAACGCGGTCTGCTGTTGGTGTTTCATTTGCCACCGATAATACGGCTTGAGAAACAGCAGGAAAAATTGGCGAATAAGTCTAGGAAGAGGAGCAATATAGCTCTTTTCCATCATTCTTTTGGCCCCTTTTGCTGGTTGTTGCTATTCTTTACCGCGCTGTAACAAGGTTAAATATTTTGCGATGGAAGCTTTGGATTCCTGATCAAACGCGAAAATGCACCGTCGGCGACCCTGGTCGGCAGCGTCAACACGAGTGATGCAAAAAATCCTCACACGATGACGCCACCTTATGAAGTCTTCATGACATCACAGACCGCCAAAATTTGTGACGTCATAACGTCAGGTCACATGATCATGTCATCACATGACATCGTCGGTTTGCATTGCCTCCGTGATCGGTTCGTCGATCACGGAGGCAATGCAAAACCAGGTGATCTATAGAAAGCTTGCAATTCCTCCGTTCCTGGAGGCAGTGCAAAAGTCACATGATTATGTCATCACATGACATCGCCGGTGTGCATTGCCTCCGTGATCGGTGCGTCGATCACGGAGGCAATGCAAAACCAGGTGATCTATAGAAAGCTTGCAATTCCTCCGTTCCTGGAGGCAGTGCAAAAGTCACATGATTATGTCATCACATGACATCGCCGGTTTGCATTGCCTCCGTGATCGGTGCGTCGATCACGGAGGCAATGCGAAACCAGGTGATCTATACAAAGCTTGCAATTCCTCCGTTCCTGGAGGCAGTGCAAAAGCACGCCAAAAAGCATTCGGAATGAGGCGGGGAAGGAACAATACATCGACTAAACAAAAAGAAGATGAATTTCGCCTTCGAGTCGTCTTAGGCAAATGCATAAGGGACCCTGCGAGTCTTTTTAGTACAGTGACCGCATCCCGCCCTATCAGGAGTCCACCGTTGAGAGTGAATTACACTATTTTATAGCAAATACATCTTGCTACGATTTTCGGTGCGAAAACTTTGTATTTATACACGTTAGTATGATTACACATATCTGTTCAGCATACATTCAAACGGCTGGGAACGAGTCGGGAAACGTTGATTGATTAACGTAGGGATTAAAATATGCTGCAAAAATAAAGAGAAGACAACTTCGCACAACCTGCGATATATTTCATATCACCGTCGTGCATCCCCTTTTGACACGTGCTCTCAACCTTTTCATTTCTTGTTTAAACCTCAACTACTTACGACACGCTTACACGGCAGCTGCTGAAAACATGGAATTTATCAAAAGTTGTTGCCTGTAACGAACATTTATTTGATTTGAATGACATCACACGTCGCTTGTCACGCGTTTGAAACTTTGAACAAAGCAATTCAGTCGAAGGATCAGGCTTGGCAACCGACACGTGCAGCACGCGGTATACGTATATTGCGCTTTAACGCAGACACGGTAGCCGAAGCCCGAACGCTGAAATTAGTGATTGAAAACGGGCTGGAAAGTCCTTTTGAGTGCGCCATGGCCATAGAACAGTCGCGAAAAGAAATCGTCGCCATACATGCAGATGTACACATTGATGGCTAGCAGACGACACCAGGAGCAATCGACACTGAACGTGATCCTGACGGCAGCTCTGCTCGATTTCTCTGGGCATTTTGCGTGAACATTCAGTATAAATTGCTTTATGAACTTGCCCATTCATGTTTCAATACCTCGAGCAGGACAGACTGGCCGGTAGCGTCGAGTGGCCTTCACGCAACGAGCGCGCGCGAGAAGGGCGGCACCCAAGTCCCCTCTCTGACATCACACGCGAGAGGGCGCCACTCAAAGATCTCGAGGCCAATAGCCGAATCTTCGAAGTGTCGCACGTCATGCTTCCGTTAGTCTAAGTCGTTCGAGTATGTTTACTTTATGCGCTTCCACGAGTTCCTCCCAGGTGTTGCGGATACCTAAGCGTAGTAGTCGCTGTGTAGATGCGAATTCAGAGATCCCTGTGGCAGTCTTGATGACCTTTCGTATGAGGGTATTCAGTTTTTCAATTTACGAATTCCTGAGGTCTGATGAAGGGGTTCCATAAGTAATTCTACAGGTGATAAGTGTTTGCATAATTTCGATTGTGTATTGCCCTTTCGTGCCGCGCTTGTGTTTGATACCCGTCGTACCTGGTGCCTGACTTGCGTGACCATTTTTTGAAGCTTTCGTAAGGTGGCTGCGCCCGATACATGTTTGTGGATGTGAAGACCAATGAATCTGAGCTAGTCTATTTTGAGGAATTGCACTGCATTCAACCAAAGCCTTGGTTCTGGGATTCCACCTGCTGCCCGTCATCCCCTTATTCTAGCTTTTAGTATAAAAGCTGTGATTCTTCTGACGCGCGTGTGAGCCCGCAAGCAGTGAAGTAGTGTTCTGTGCGTTGGACCGCTTCTTGAAGTACGTCTTGTTGCATTCCTGGAGAGCCGCCGGTCGTCCAGATGATTAGGTCATCTAAATATAGGGCGTGTCTTAGCCCTTGTATTTCTTCAACATGTTCAGCAGTTTCAACATGCCTATTTTAAAAACAGTGGTGAGGTAAAAAAGAATTCGGGGGTTCCTTTGTTTTTCATTGCAAACTTGTCCGATTTCAGACTGCCGGGGCGCACTCTTGCGCTTATACCGGTGCGAACGTTTTGGACGTAGCGTTACGTTCTTCCGCACCTGCATCTCCTGGAGGTTCCACACTACGGCCCTATGAGAGACATTGTCAAAGGCGTCTTTCACGCCCAATTCCGAGACTGTGCTCTTGATGTGCTTGCCTAAATGTTCGATGACGTCCTCCTTCAGCTGCAACAAGATCTCTTGCGCTGATAAATGGTGTTGGATTCCAATTATGGTGTAAGGCAAGTATCGATTTTCTTGCAATTGCGGAGTTAGTCTGTTAAGGACCATTTCCTCGTATATCTTACCGGCGTAGGATGTCAGGGATATGGGTCGCATATTTCCTCTTCCCAATGGTTTGTTTCGATTCGGAATCACGGCCATTTCAGCGTGTTTCCAGATGGCTGGAACGGCCCCACTTCCCAGGTGTCGTTGATAGTTTTTAGGAGTTAAGTTTCGCCATTCGTCACATCGTTGCGTAGTACCTTCTCATTTATTCGGGCTTTACCTGGGGCTGTGTATCGAGTGAGGTTCGTCAGTGTTGCTTCCATTTCTCCGAGTTTGAATGGTCGATCGAGTTGATCATTCCACTTGCCTGTGTGGAGAGATGAATCTAGGTGCAGAGAAGAAATTGCGGCAGCTTGGGTGCCGTTCATCATTCTTCCTTAATTCTTGCAGGATTTCACTTTCCGCGCCTCCCGTAGTTTTGAATGAGCTTTGTGATGTTCTTCATGGTGTTTGTTTTTGATTCCGTAGTGCTTGTGGATAGTGGGCCTGCTGCGCCCCGTCCGCATCCAAAGCAAGGACGGCGGAGGCTTCAAATCACAACAAACAACAATTTATTTAACGCTACGATGCATACCACAGAGTCGGTCCTGGGCCACGACATATCGAGGCGGCGACCATGGTTTCTAACAGGAGCAATCGGCCAGCATACGCTTGTGACGAATTCCCAGGGCTTCACAGGAATCCGTGAACACCTTGCTCGTGAAGTACATCGTGTTGTCCGTGACCAGCTAGGCAGGGATTCCGAACCTCTCAATGGTTTCGAAAAGGCAGTCGCGCACTTTTTGCGATGTAAGTTTGCGCAAAGGAAACAATTCGACCCATTTTGACCAATTCAACAAACGGGCCCATAACGTCACATACAAGAATTTGCTATGGCGACGTACTCTCAACTGACTGTATTGTTCCTAGCGGTTAACCGCAACGTGGTTTCGCCTTTTGACAAACTGAACAGGAACGCGCGTAGCGTAATACATCCTGTTTCAAATCTGGCCAGGTTAACGTGCGCCACAGCTTCTCGTACGTCTTCTGCCCCGAAGAGTGACCACCTAAAGCGCTGTAATGGTAGTACTCTATGAACAATTTGCGAAGTTTCCGAGGAATAACTCGAAATAGTGACTGAACGTTACCATCGTCAACCTGGGGAAAGTACCGGAACAAGAGGCCTCGTTCTCCGACCAGGTAGCAGTCAGTTTCCTCGTCGCTTCCGGTGTCAGTTGTATCACGAGCCACCAGCTATTCCGACACCTTCGGACACAGGCCGTCGCTCTGCTGCGCTGCAAGAAGCTCCTGTTTAGTGAGGCCAGTACCCCAACGTGACTGCATCGTCACAGGTGGTGTCGCAACCGCACACACTGTTTCCGGCTCGACCTGGGATTGAGTAGACAGAAAATGCGTCAGCAACTGCGTTAGTGCTACCGTTCTTGTACTCGGTGACGTAGTCGTAGCACTGCAAGGTAAGCGACAAACAGGCCAATATTCCCGAGGTATTAGGCAACCGTTTCAGCCAAACAGCGTTTAATGAGCAGTGCGAATGGCAAATTGAGTCCCATCCAAAAACATCTCAAACTTCTTTAATGCGAAAATGATGGGCAGGCACTCTTTTTCTTTTACCGAGTGATGCGTTCCGCACCGGTCATAGTGTGGCTTGCGAAAGCAACGGGCCTCAGAGCGTCTCCGCATTCCTGTAAAAATACTGTGCCATGGGGAGAAAAACTACCGCGCAAACAAAAAACAAACGCGACAACGCGCTACACGGAAGCTCGGCGAACAAAACAATCGACCGAACAAACAAACCTTCGTCCACCGTGGCATTCCTACGGGCGGGAGCGAACACCACGTTTGGCGCCAGTTGGGCACTGGGCTTGCTGCATCCCGTCCGCAGTTCAAGCACGGACGGCGGAGGCTTGCAATCACAACAAACAATAATTTATCTAACGCTACGATGCATACGGCGGGGTCTGTCCAGGGACACAAAACAGCGAGGAGGCGACCATGATTTCCGGCAGCAGCAAATGGCCAGCGCGGGTGGCAGCGTCCGTCCTTCCTAGCAGCCAGACCCCTCCACGGGCAGCGCGCAGTCTGTCCCATTTAAGGCGTGCAGGTGGGCCATGCGCACCACCAGTGCACAACACGCAGCTCTAGATATCTGGAATGCGTGGTTCCCACATGCCCAACATCGACTTGAGGATGTTCCAGGCTTTGCGATTGCGTAAAGTTCCTTGTGCCCTTAATCACGCCTGGTTCCAATTCTGCCTTGCTAATTTATCAGCGTATTTGTCAGCTTGCCTTGAGAGTTCCCCCGTTGTGCGTTTTTTTGAGATGATGTTCCGTTCCTGTTTCTTCCATCGACGGATAAGGCTTCTACGAGCTTCCCACATATTGATCAGGTGGGGGTACGCAGGTGGTTTTTTTAACAGTCAGTTCAAATTCCTTCGTGCACTTCTGTGCTTTTATTGCGATAGCAATTATATGGACAGTCTTGGCTGGATTTTGCCGTCGCCGTCGCCGCCGTCATGCACCGTATATGTATAAGTATGTATATATATATAAAAGCCCCAAAGAAAAATAATTCAGAAAAAAGCTTCCGAGGCGCGGAATCGAACCAGGGACCTCTTCCTCCGCAGCGAGTGGCGCTAGCCACTACGCCACGAAACGCAGATCCTCCACGTAGGTAACGGCGAGCGTTATATACACACTCTTTACCGCTGGACGGACTCAGAGACGGCTGCGCTTATAAGCGTTTCTTCATTACCAGCGAGATGGCGTTAGGAGCACGACAGGCGCATTTAAAAGTCGTCAGCGAGCTCGCTCGCTTCTTCTTATACTTGCGCCTTGCAAGTATAAGAGCCTTGCCCTTCCGCTGTCTGCTCGCGCGGTTTTCTTGTGCTGAGGGGAAGAGGGATGTTTCACGCTTTCACCGGTGATGTCCGCGCTCATGTTACGCAGCGTACGAAAGCCACTCGAGCTCAAGGGACGCCGCTAAACGAACAAACATAAGATGAGCGCGAACTATCAAGTGTCACAGCTCGACACTTGAAGCACGCTAGTTTCCTTCGCTGCTTCGGCCGCCTTTGCAACAGGAGCGCTGTTCAAACTGAGAGTATCCATTGGCGAGCCTCACTTCATATAGCATTAGTTTCTTGCTATCGCATTCATTGCTTCGGCCTTGCGGCGAAACTGTGACTTTTTTCAGTCTTAAGTATGGTCCATTCATCAAGGTCTTTATTACTTTGTGTGCACTCTTCTTTTCGAAAAACGGTCCAGTCCGTGATTTGCGCATAACTAATCTTAAGGGGTGCCCTCCTGTAAGTCTTCTTTCCGTTTGCACCAAGTGATGGTCGCTTGCCAGAGTTTCTTCGAGTTTCCTCCTTTTAAAGTGCTGTACTCTGTTCTGTTATGGTCGGCATCTGATTTGGGCTCCCTCCACTGTTGCGTAGAGTGTAATATGCTGTCCGTAAAATTGAAGATGGCCGAGGTCGATGGTCGCTGTGTTCTACCACTATCTATTTCATAGCCATCTGCCCTCACTATTTCCAATAGCTGTTCCGCTAGACCATGTATGAAGCCCACTCACACTTCCACTAGAGTTTTGATGTATAGTATGAAGCTATAGTCCGTTTCGTCTAACTTTATAGCTTTAATGTTTGGTATGATTTTTGAAGGCAACAACATTGTTCGGAGTGTTTGCTATGATGAGATGTCGGCTCCATTCAACTTGCGTTGTTACTTTTGTGCAGAATGCTTCACGGTCCATCTTGTTAGCCCTTTCTAATACATTGGTCATTGCTACCGTTGACCGCTTTGAAAGATGCAATTTGGGCTGTGGTTGACAGATGAGTTTTCGGTCATCGCCCGGTACTGGTGGCTCCAAGTAGTTTTCCTTTGGTGCATTGGTAGCGTGTTTGAGTCAGTCTTAGACTATGCCTTTTTCTGCCTCACTTCCATTTGGTTCGGTGTCTGGCTTGCACGTCCGCCGGCGCATTCTTCCTGTTTTGGTTTTTTCTTTCTTCCTACCTGCTTCACACAACACAGAGCCTCGATCGTTGTTCCACTGTTTGTGTCGAAGGCTGTTTCCACACTCATTTCATCTCTCTGCTGCTGGTACTCTGTCTTTTAAGTTACTTCAGTTGTTGCACGCATAAGCTCAGCCGTCCCAGCGTGCGGAGATTGATCACGCGGATCAGACTAACAGAACTTCATCTGGAATCGTGGGCGCGAGCACCAGGCGCAAGGCGCCTCGGGAAAAGAAGGGGCTTCGTGAATCTCCGTAGGCCTAGTTCGGCAAGCGTCATTTGCTGCTCCAAGGTTAATACACATGTGGCAAATCGACTCAGAGTTGTGGCTGGTCTCTCTCGATGCCACTTTCCGACCTCAGTCGATTGATACAAGCGCTCTGGTGTTTCTTGCTGGCAGTCCTCAGGAAAGGTCGCGTTAAAATCGGGACCGCATGTCTAGACCAAGTCACTTCTGTTGGCCCCTTTTGCGGTGTTTTTTCGCAATAATGAGGATTTAAAAAATAATTAGTGTTTACCCCATAAAATGTTGGAGTAATTTAAAACCGCAGAATCAATCTCATAACATTACACTTGTACACCGAGATAGTACTGCCGTTCCACTTGATCAGCGAGCAACTGTCATAAATTTCTACTTCTCGTCTGTTCTGACGTCCGAACCTATTCATGATGTACCGGCGCCACTTGATCCAAGCCTAATAAGTATGGTGGCGCCCGTCGTATCACAGTTTAAAGGATATCGTGTCCCATTAAGAAACAAATATCTCCTATTGCTCCGAGACCTGACAATATTCCTGCGTAGCTTCTTAAAAGCACTAGAAACGTGTCGAGTGGAGCAATCATTTTCACAAGGCGAAGTTCCTAAGGATTGGTGACCGCCACAGTAACCCTGCTTTTCAAACCGTGTTGTCGCTCTGACCCATGAAATTATAGGCCTATATCTCTGACTTGGGCTGCATGCAAACTAATGTACCACATAATTTACTCGCACGTCCACAAGTCACCTCGATAATATTTTATGATTTTCTGCAATTAACATGGCGTTCGTCCCGGCTATCTTGTGAACCACAATTATTCGAAGTTCACCACTGGCCTTTACTTGAACTAGGGTTCTTCCTTTGAGAACGTATCATCATCATCATCGATTTTTCAAGCGCATAGTGACTGCGTGGCTCATCGTCGTTCATGGCTAAACGCAGCTGTCTTCATCTTGACCCGCTTACTTAATCACGGATAAAAGCTTTTTACAACGCGATCTCAGCTCAGCCATCGGCGGTAACCTTTCTCCATTCTCTCAAGTAATATCCGGTGTTCCTCAGGGATCATTTTGTGGCCCGCTTCTTTTTCTTAGCTTCATCAACACTCTTCATGTGTAATAACTTCATCTGTTTGCTTCATCTACCCGTGCATCTAAAACAGCACTGGCCAATCTTCGCTACAACCTGGTGGAAACATAATCGATTCATGGTGTGCTCGCCCTCGATGATGGAGTCCAATGTCTCTAATTGCAAATGCATGGTTGTTTCTCGTAAAAAACGTATCTCACTCATCAATAGGCACTTATTTGGACAACTTTCACCAATATAGCTTATATTAAAGATTGTAGATGCATGCATGCAGGGCAAACATTGGATATATAGTGAACTTAGTGAACTAGATGTCATGACATTAATGACTTCATTTTCCTCAAAGAAAAAACAATGCGATGTAGGCAGCTCTCTGCTGACTGCTTCGAATTACATCGATTCCCAAAGTTCGTGGGATCTGCCAGATTTTTTATATATGTTTCGCTAGGTTCTGTTTTGCGAAGTTATCCTTGCAATCCGTGAAATCCTCACCGAAGATCGGGTTCGGGTACTGTTGCATGCATTCCACGCGCGATGCTGATTATGCTCCCACCAATAAATATCTACGTGAGCGGAGTTTTTACTATGACGTATGAAGAGTGAATGTTTACCAAAAATAGACAAACATGTACGCATTTTCTCTAGCGAAAAAAAGATTTCTGTTCGGGATTATTTCCTGTACGAAGGGTATGCTGACGATTGCAATGTCTAACAGACACGTTCTTTCGACTCCGGTTTAAAAAAGCGTTACGCTTTCTTAAGAAACGACGTTTTTGTTTGCAAGTAAATGTGAAACATTTCTGTAGAGGACGCCTAACATATCGCTCTGTGTTTTTGCAGGTTAAAAAGGACATAGACGTCTCCACTCGGGCACACCTACTCAATTCTGAAATACCGACGTCTAATCAACAGTCTTGGCAAAAAGCCGCCGCGATGTACCATGCCTGCATATCTTTATCCTCGTCGTATGCGCCGGAGGTAAGCGCAATTCCTTGTTGAGACTACTTTCAAAAGGCATATAGTTTAAAAAGACCTTTAGATTCCAGCCAGCAAGGACGCCCACTAGCGACACTCCTGTGGCTATGAATCAGTGAAAATATAGGGCGTAAGGACAGAAAAAAATACATGGTCTCAGACTTGCGTTTCTACTGCAGCCGGAAAGTGGCGGGTTCGATCCGGGCTGCGGAGGTCGCATTTAGATGGAGGGCAAATGCCAGAGACCCGTGTACTGTGCGATGTCTACTAGTGCACGTTAAAAATACCATATGGACGAATTTGCGGCAGTTCTGCCCTACGGCGTGCCTCGTAATCGTATCGTGGTTTTGGCATGTATAATCCCAGATAATATTATTACTATTTGTACCTCAGATCAGTCATGTAGTCCCCCACCTTACCTTTGCTGGGAAATATCATCATATGTGGAGAGACAAAGCACCTCTGTTGGTTCCTAGTGTCTGTTCATATCGACCTATATCTCGGCATACGTGATAGAGATCATAGGAGTGCGCAGCGTTCCCCATTAGGGGGGGGCGAAGGTTCATCGCAGCGCACCCCCACCCTACTAAGTCCATGTATGGTGCAGATTCCGCACCCCCCCCCCTCTTGGGCGACTAGAAGGGTCAATGTACGGGGCAGATTTCGCGCCCCCCTTCTTAGATGAGTAGGGAGGGCGGCCGCCCTCCCTGACCCCCCCCCCCCCCCTGCGCGCACGCCTATGATAGAGATGATGTCAAGTGGTTGCAACATCAAAAGGAAGTTTCATATCTATATAAAGGGTCATTCTTTTAGAAAGGACCTATTTTGTTGATTTGTAGTACTGTTCGAAGTTATCCATTTTTAATACAGTTCGAGGCACAATATTCAGGAAGCATGAAAATTTATTAGTCCCGCTTTTCGATATTCCACACTGGAAAAAGGTATTACAGAAATTGTAAACATGAATGAAGACGCATTTCTGAGTGTTGTAGCCAATATAAGCTGTGAGTTCGGTTATGCCTACGCCATGATGGTGGTAATCTTCACCACCTCCTGCAGGGTAACTAATATAAGTATTTATAAACGTTTAGAACCTTTACGAACGTTTACTAGCCCCGTTTGCTTAACTAGTCACTTTTTAACTAAGCTTTGCGAACGTAAACCATCCCTCCTTGTGTAGCGCTTTGCGGTTTTCATTATTACTTTATTCTTCTTTTTGGCGATGAACACAAAAAAGCGGAACGCATCATTTAATTTTCATCCTTTCTAAATCTTTTTCCGCAGCCGCATTAAAATCGAGCCCTTTGTAATAAAATTCCAGCCGAATGAAGTAGGTCTGTTTAAAAGATTTACCCTAGATTAGTTAACGCTTTCCTAATGATGCGTCTATGTAAATTTTGCACAATATTTTTTAATATGTTTCCCAAAAAGTAACCCTTGCGGTTGAAGTTCAAGATTACATAACACTTCGTTCTTATACATGCGCCTTCGATTTTTGGATCGTCACGTGTGCTCCTTGCTTCAACTAAGGACGAACAAACCATCACTTCCATTTCAGGTGGGTAAATTCTGACCAATAGCTTGTGCTTTCGTGATTCACCCGCGCATTGACGTTCGAGTGTCAAAAGACTAGGAGAAAAATTTCGATCGCAGGCTCATCCGACTTAGTGCAGCTGCAAATGTCTTGAGTTTGCAAGGCGTACCAGAAAGCATCTTTATGAAAGTGATATTGGTGGACGCGCACCAATGCATGACGCCGAAAGGCAAAATCGTGAAAAGAACACTGTGCTTCAAAACCGTATGTTTCAAAAAAGAACAGCATGTTTGATTTCAATATCTGACCTGTTTCTTTGGCAGACGAAATATCTCGTGGAGTGGATGGTTTCACTAAAACCTGGACCTTCTGAACCGTACAACGATGGCAACTGTCGATCCGGTTGAAATGATGGTGCGCGGGTCTCTTGATCTCGGCGTCGAGGCTATTGTCTCTTTTTCTTACGACAGAAGGCTATTTGAGGACGGGAAGAGAGTGATAAAGGTACGAAAACGAATGTTACCTACCATAAACATTGCTTACAAGCAGGGTGTCAGAAAGGAATGTTTTTCGTTTCGGTTTTAGTTTAGTTCCACCGCAAAAAGTTCCGTTCCGTTTCTCTTCCGGAACGAAAAAAAAAAATGTTCCGTAATGGTTCGTAACAGTTTTTTATGCAAAAATTTGAAGTTAAGGTAATCATAAACAACATTGGATTTGTGAAGCAGTTACTTGCCCTCCTCTTAGGAAAGTGGGACAAGGGTAAAAGTCGTTCTTCAGAGGAGCGGAAGCAACTCTACCACGAATTCCTACCAACTTACACAAAGCAGTAATAATTTCAAAGTCATATTATTTATTTTCTCAAAAGACAAATACGATTTTTTAGTGGGCTCAGTACTTTGTGTCAAGGGAGTGAGCACGATCTCAGGAGCAGCACGTCACTGAGTGTACTCTCTGATTTCCGCGACCGCTGTTCTGATATCAGGATCGCCAGCCCTGCGCGGAACACGCAGCATAGTCACAGCGAAAGCTTGAATGGCGGACTTTGTAGATCCCGTTGTAGATTCTCTTCGGGCAACTGATACGAGTACACACGCAAGGTACCCACTACGCCATAAATCATCAGACTTTTTCTCAAGTAGCGAAGTTCCCACTATGCAATTTTTCGCCATTTTTTTGAGAAACGTGGTACCCGCTACACATCTGTAAGGCATGTGCACTTTGTGCTGTGGCTTATGGCGATGAGGAATTATGACTGAGCGCTTTGGAGTGGATGGGAAGCAGTGTTGCGGAAGGGGAGCCCCCATACCAGTCCCACTCCGGGGAATTAGGACTTGCCGCAATTCCATTCCTTTAAATTCCTCGGAATAAAAAACTTAGCCCATTCCCACTCCGGGAATGGCTGGGCAGTTCAGTTCCATTCCTGTAATTCTTCAAAGTAGGAAAGGCATCTTGATAGTTTTATCGAGTTAAGAGTGAACGCTCCATAAAGCTGATGCCATCAGATGCATTAAGAACATCAAAAGTACGCAAAACACGTTACCAAGGTCGAGGAACAGTAGCTTCGTGACATATCTCGTGCAGTACAACCACCCTAGGAATTCCTAGGGGCAGTTCTCCCGCTACCTATAGTATTTGCATTTTAGCATTAACACAGAGTTCAAGTGTGTTAATGCTAAAATGACGACATAGCGTTTTTTATGCAGAAAAAAAATAGTATTCAAGAAGACTAACCAGTTTTACCACGCGTCTGGAACGGTCCTGATTATGAAGAAAACTAAGATTTGGTTAATGGGGAAGAAAACCCTCTAGATCTGCTGGTATTAGTTGGAGCACTGCACCTCTCGGGCACCTTGTGCCTTTGCATCGATGAGGGTTGCAACGTGGGGTGGGCTTGTTGGTTACTCATATGAAATGCATTTCGTCTAGCGCGAAAGGAAACACAGACACGAGAAGGCACATGTGCCTTCTCGTGTCCGTGTGGTGTTCCTATGTGCCTTCTCGTGCCCGTGTTTCCTTTCGTGCTACACCAAAAGCCTTTGCATCGAATACGGAACACTGGGCCGCACTTCTCGTCAGCACTGATGGTTGTCAAGTGCGCCTCGCAGGCAGGGATGTGGTGAGGAGAACTTTCTATGCTCGGATGTGCGCAGTATGCAGTGTCTTCCTTGTCGCAAAGGTTATTTACGTGTGTCAGGTACTAAATTGCTCTTGGGATATCGCTCAGGCTGTAGGACAGAGTATTCGTCACTTTCGTGTGGGCGTATCAATGCGAACCAACGCGCAGGGGTAGATTTGTTTCTCCCTTGAGTAACTGCTGGGATAATGAATTTGTTCTGTACACTAACTTATGCCTCTGTTTGTAGTAGGCGTGTTGCTTATAAATGTACCGTGCTTGTAATCAGCCAAGCCATTTATTTTCGGGGAAAAAGACGTAATTCCATTCCCATTCCATTGCGTGCAAAAGGCGCTTAATTCCATTCCCATTCCATTCGATCCAAGCGTTGTCCCCTTACGATTCCGGGGTCGCGCAAATGTGGAATGATTTCGGAGTCATTTCAGTTCTGGAGTGGCAGCTCCGCAACACTGGTGGGAAGAATTAAACCACGCACTCTGCGCTATTAGCATTCTGTGATGACTGGTTGTTATCTTACTCTTCTGCAACGCTATATTACATATGGTAACACGATTCCTTGCCCGACATGACGCCTGTATAGAGTATTTTTGCGAAGCAGTTACAAGCACCAGCGTGGCACTTGTGAAAGACCCGACTGCCACGCAGAGGGCGCGAGTTAAAATGCCATCCAACCCTAGAAATTTTTTCGCACTCAATTTTTTTCTTATTTCACGCGATAGCGGTCACCGGCGGCGGTGGATAACTATGGCGCCGAAATTAGCTGTTGTGGTCTCATAATAGCTTTCGCTATAACAAACTTCAGTGCCGACAATGTCCTCTCCACTTTGGCCTGTTTGACAGGCGCACAAAAGTCCACTTGCGTTAATATAATCATCTCTGGTTGCCACTGTTTTCATTTTTCGCACAATTTCAACACATCTTTGCCTTGGAATTCCTGCCTGAGGTACGCGCTAATACTGTACCCTGAGATATGCTCACATTGCGCGAGCTCAGTTGTTCCGGATCGCGAAATTTTCTCGTGAACCGAAAAACAATTGAAAACGATCGTGAACGAAAAATGATCGGTTTCACTCCGGAACGAAATAATATATAAAATTTCGATAACGTTTTCGTTCCGGTCAAAAATATCGTTTTTTTTCGTTTTTCGTTTTCGGTTTTCGTTCCGTTCCGACACGTTGATTACGAGGTTATAACAAAGTGTTTCCTAGTGCAGGCAAGATTGTGCTGCTATTTGTGATGACCGTCTCTTACAGTTTGTACGAAATAATTTTGCCAGTCAACGCAAGTGTGACAGGAACCGTCCCCTCTATGAACAAGTAGTATTTTTTTATTCACTACTGAGGACATTATACAGGTCTAAGCAGGCTGAGGGCAAGAACAAGAAACAAACAAAGCCTCACATAAACATAATTATACAGTTTGAAATAATCACATGGTGACAGAAGGTAGCACAGAATTATTCCAGTCAGTTACTGTTCGAGGGAAAAAAGAAAATTTTAATAAATCTGTTCGCGTTAATTATGGTGTCATTGAAGTAGGATGGTGGTGGCGAGTATGTCTTGATGTTTAAGGTGAAGGATGCGGTGAAGTGTGAATTGCTAGTTTCCGATTCCAAAGAAAGTAAAGAAATTCTAAACGTGCGGTTTTCCTTCTAAGGGCAAGGCATTGAATGCTGCTAGCCTCGAGACGGGTAATGTACATTCTCGAGACGCGTAATGCTGGTTTTAGTAAAGACATCTCAAACAACACATGCATATTCAAGTTTTGGCGATATTAGTGTAATATAAGCATGTAATTTAGAGCTGGAGGCGAATTTAGGAGCTTATGTCTTAAGAAGTATAATTTTGCGGTATGCAGAAGAACAAACATTATCTATATGCGTATTCCAGGATAAAGTATTAGTATTCCATGATAGTAGTAGCAACACAATAAAATTTTCACATAGTTTTTTTGAGGTATCATTTAATCATTCCGCAGAAGCCCACTGTTCATACTTCTAATACTGGTAACGGTTATGAATATTGGTCGAGTCATCTTCAATGTGCGGACCGTTTTAGGGTTACACCCGTATAACAATTCACATGGCGGCACAACTGAGCATTTACAGCGTCACTGTTGAAAAGCACGTGCACCAAATTGCTGCGGACGTGGCTGATGCTACGGATGGTAGTGATGATAAATCATGGTCGAGCCCTTTCTAAGAGGTGGGCAGTCTGAGGCACCTACTGGTTACGAAATACGCATGGCGTGACGCCTGGCGCAATGCTACGTCGGTGCCACTGTAATGGAGTCTACACAGTGACTCTATACTACGCGTCTGCGACGCAACATTCACTAGCTGCCCACGTGACTTTATCTCGGAAAGTACGCCCAGGCTGTTTGTAGTTTCACAACTTGCATGGTTGAACACTAATGCAATCGCGCGAGCCGCCTCGCGTATATCTACGCGCCTCGATTTATAGTTCCGTAATGCTGCACAAGGTAACAAGGTGTAGAGAAGTTGCACTTTATCGTGCGACAGGAAAGCCGATGTGAGTAGATCACTGCTTATAAAACAGCGGGCTGACCACACTATAAGGTGTACGTTAAGGGTACGTTCGTGAGCCAGTAAGTGCTCGTTCGTCCTCTTTAACTACTGCTTCGCTCCCACAACATGTCCGCCGATTTGTCCGGCGTAGAATACAACATCTATGATGGGCGGATCTATTCACGTAACATCACGTAATACCATGACGAATGACATCACGTAAAAATCACGTAACATCACTTAATAACAGGTCACGTGTGTAATAATCACGACGATCGCGTAACGTCTAGTCACGTGAGTAAAATCGCGTAGCATCACGCAACAGGTAATGTAACTAAAAATCGCGTAACATCACGTAACTACTCGCTTGACTGAAAATCAGGCAACGTCTAGCCACGTGACTATAGTCACGTAACAATTAGTCACGTGACTAAAAATAAGAAAAATCACTTAATAGCTAGTTGCGCCACATGTTTCCGACATAAATGGCGTAACACCATGTCACGTGTCTTGTTCCCGTAAAAAAATTGTAACAGCTTGTCCCGCGACTAAAATAAGAACATCACGAACAGGTAGTCACGTGGCATGCCTTGCCAAATCTAGACATGATTTGTACTGCTACCGAAAACTTAGCATCTCTAGCAAAAGTTATCTGTAGCAAAGCTTGGCGTCACAGGCGAAGCTTAGCTAGGTCGAACACTAGCGCCACTGATGGTTCTAGCCTTGCGCCACTAGCGTAAGCTGCGCAGTTTTTTTAACACGAATTTGTTTTATGCCGGTGTCCGCCAAGGCTTAACTGGCGTATTTCCGTCACGGATATGACGTCGGGAAAATGCGCACTAACGGATGAGAAAAAAAAAAAGTACACCATTTCCCGCTGAAGGGGACCATGAGGTGATGCGAAGCCGGAGCACTTGCACGATCACGTTCCGTTCGCGTTCTTTGGGCATGCTACCGACCTCGCGTCATGGAACGCGAAGAGGAACGCTATGCGCGTCTTCTCTTCTTTCTAGCCTGGCCGTTAATTCTCACAAGGCGAGTGGGGAACGCGGTCGGCAGGCGTGCGAGAGGGGGGCAGCGTAGGAGAGGAGAGAGAGGGGGAGGGGACGCGCATGCGCTGGTGCTCATCGCGGCGTTGCGCAGGAGATAATTTCGGTATGTGTAGCCCGCGTTTCAGAGGAAGAGTGGAAAGAGGGAGGGGAGAGGGGAAGTGGAGAGGGGGAGGAGAAAGGGCATAGGGAAAGTGGAGAGGGGGAGGGTAGAGGGGAAGTGGAGAGGGGAGGAGAAAAGGGAGAGGGAATGTGGAGAGAGTATGCGCATACGCTGTAAGGGTGGTCACGCCGCACACCAACACCACCGGATTGAACTGCGCCATAAGATACTTCGCATCTAAAACGGGCTCAGGTGTCGTGAGGTGTTTTTTTTATTCAATTATATGGACAGTCTCGGCTGGATTTTGCCATCGCCGCCGTCATGCGCCTTATATGTATAAGTATGTATATATATATATAAAAGCCCCAAAGAAAAATAATTCAGAAAAATGCTTCCCAAGCGCGGAATCGAACCAGGGACCTCTTCCTCCGCAGCGAGTGGCGCTAGCCACTACGCCACGAAACGCAGATCCTCCACGTAGGTAACGGCGAGCGTTATATACACACCTTTACCGCTGGACGGACTCAGAGACGGCTGCGCTTATAAGCGTTTCTTCATTACCAGCGAGATGGCGTGAGGAGCGCAACAGGCGCATTAAAAAGTCGTCGGCTCGCTCGCTCGCTTCTTCTTATACTTGCGCAGGGAGAACATGGCCCTTCCGCTGTCTGCTCGCGCGGTTTTCTTGTGCTGAGGGGAAGAGGATGTTTCACGCTTTCACCGTGATGTCCGCGCTCATGTTACGGAGCGTACGAAAGCCACTCGAGCTCAAGGGACGCCGCTAAACGAACAAACAGAAGATGAGCGCGAACTATCAAGTGTCACAGCTCGACACTTGAAGCACGCTAGTTTCCTTGGCTGCTTCGGCCGCCTTTGCAACAGGAGCGCTGTTCAAACTGAGAGTATCCATTCGCGATCGTCACTTCATATAGCATTAGTTTCTTGCTATCGCATTCATTGCTTCGGCCTTGCGGCGAAACTGTGACTTTTTTCCGGAGGAAGAACCCCCTCTCTCTCCTCTCCTACGCTGCCCCCCTCTCGCACGCCTGCCGACCGCGTTCCCCGCTCGCCCTGTGAGAATTAACGGCCAGGCTAGAAAGAAGAGAAGACGCGCGTAGCGTTCCTCTTCGCGTTCCACGAGGCGAGGTCGGTAGCATGCCCAAAGAACGCCAAGGGAACGCGATCGTGCAAGTGCTCCGGCTTCGCATCGCCTCATGATACCCTTTAGCGGGAAATGGTGTGATTTTTTAGGGGCGAAGCTCCTTAAGGCGGCACCCGTTCGTCCCTCGTAGTCGTCGTTGTTGTAGTAGTAGCAGTAGCAGTAGTCGTAGTCCGTAACAAGTCTTACGCTTTGACCTCCAAGGTGGTGCCGGTGGAAGATTTTTCCTGTGCGTTGTTGAACAATAAAAAATTCGCAGCGTGCGCGTTAACTAAAAGCGGAATTCTTCTGTCTCTCATTCCCCATTAGCAGTCATTGGCATGTTCCAGTAGGAAACGTTAGTAGAAGTGTAAGTGTTAGCTAAAATCCGACTTCTTCTGTCTCTCATTCCCATTAGCAGCCATTGTTTACCTCCAAGGTAGTGCCTGGTGAGATTTCTCCTGTGCGTGATTAAACAAAAAAAATTTTGTTCAAAACGCCGTTGATTGATGAAATAAACCAACGAAAGACGCCAGATGTTTTGTAAAAGCAAAACGAAAGAACGCCAGATGTTTCTAAAGCAAAACGAAAAGACGCCAGCTGCTTAACGAAAGACGCCAGATTTTTCGAAAGCAATGGTTTTCTAAACAATGAAAATTCACAGCGTACATGTAAAATTAAAGTGAGCTGCAAGTCATAACTCATCTAACCTTTAGTATAAACGCGCCCGATCTCACGTCGGTGATGATGTACTGGGCAGAATTCACGGAAGATTCACGGTTTACCGATGAACCTCCGCAGCTTCGCCCACTCATCATCCGTTGATATGCTGTGATTTTTTTCTACTGCTCGCATACTCGAAAGCGTAGAAATGTGCAATGTAGAGAATTAAGACTCGTTCTAATAAGTGCTATCTCTGAACATACCATTACAAGTTCTAAAGAAAGGGCTGATTTTTTTTTCTGTTGCCTTACTCATAACCTGCGGTTGATATCGTGGTTGCATGGCGCCGTCAACATTGCGTGACTGCATGGCGATTTCCCAGCTAGCTACACAACCAATCACTAGCGTTCTTCTTTTCCTGTTCATTCACAGATGGACCACAGCAAACAACAAGATATATGGCGAGCTCAAAACCATAGCATGGGGTATTACGAACAATTTCTGATGATGTATGGTGCGATTCCGCCTCTTGACAAGAAACTTGCTTTGGAGTTACGAAAATACGAGGAGATACGTGAGATGCTTTTCTTATTTATTTATTTATTTATTTATTTATTTATTTATTATTTATTTATAGAATGCACAATACTGCGAAAAGGGCGGTGGTGGCGGCAGCGGCGGGCAATTACGCCACCAAAATCGGCTGTTGTGAAAGCATAGCAGCTTACAATGTTACAGGACATTGAGCGTCGTGGCGTCGAAATGAATACACTCATTTAAACACGATAACAGAAGCTTATTTGATAAATGACTTCGGCGTGACTATAGCATGTGTAAGATTCTTTAACAACTGACGAATATATTAGAGTTTCAGAGGAAGCCTCAGGCATATCCTAGTGTGCAATATTGGCTCGTTTGCACAGCACTGAAACCACGTTAGCTTCCACTGTAGCACATTGAAGCATCATAAAAAGTGCGCAATTTAATTATTTTTGTCACATTGATATTAGGGTGGTAAGTAGACATACTGGAACACGATATCCCAAGATCGAAGGAGTCACGATGCTCCGTAATGGTCACGTTTTACTGTGAGCTTAGGTAGGCGGGAAAGTAAACGGGAATGCTGTATGTTTAAATCTAGCCGCTGCATATTTGTAGCTAAGATGTTTCCAAAACGCACTGTTAGGCATTTCGTTGGTTTTTCAATTGGCGCAGGTCCATGTTGGCAACCTGCAGCGGCTATGATGTTTCGTTGGCGTCTGTGTAATATGCTGCTTATTATTCAGTCACTGATGCCAAATCACCTTGGCAAGTTACGTGGTTGAGCAGCACGTCCAACTGATAAAATATTATTATCAAAATGACTGTTTGTTAGCGCAAACGTTACCCGCATTTTGCCCATTTTACAAGAAACGCGGTGGCCCTTCAAAGTCGGCTGTCCTACGTTTGTTAGCCTAATTCGAGGCGACTGGTTTGGTAAACGATCACCCAACACTTGCACGTCAAAAGAGTGCCATATCGACGGCGAACGTCGGCGCAGTCCGTGAAAGTGTGCACAGAAACACGAGGCGATCGATTCCTCGCCTTGATCAAGTTCGCGGCTTTTCGCAGGCTACAACTTCGCGAAGTTTGCATCGGGACATGCGCTTACACCAGTACAATATCCCACTGACACAGGAGCTGAAAGTTAATGACCATTGACAACTCTGTTTGTTCGATGACGAGCATTTGAGCGTTTGGAAAAGGCTCCCGACTTTCGCCTTAAAATTATCTTCAGTGGCGAAGGGTACTGTTTGATGTATGGCTATGTAAAGAAGCACAAGGGCCGTATCTGGGACGACGCCAAGCTACACGAGTTTTAGCAGGTTCAAATGCATGAATAAAAAGATACTATTAAGTGCGCATTTCAAGCCGGTGGCGTCACTGGTCCATACTACCTATTCGATGGAAGCGAATATTCCTGAGGCCCGACTACATATGCAGGGGCATGTTAAAGTACCCGAGGCGGTTGAAATTTCAGGAGCCCTCCACTACGGCATCCCTCATAATCATATGGTGGTTTTGGGATAAACCCCAACAAATATATTATTGGACTGTACTTTTTTTCGTGATGTCATCGTTAGTGAAGGCACCACCGTCAACGGCGAGCACTACAGAATGATTGTAACCAATTTATTTTGACCCAAATTGAACGATATAGACGTAGACGACGTGTTCTTCTAGCGGGACGGCGCTACGTGCCACAGAACGTCACGATGGACATTCTGCATGAACAATTTTAGGTTATGCTTGTCTCTTGCAGATGTGACATTATTTGGCCATTAAGATTCTGCAATTTGGCCAGCAACAGTTTTCTTGTGCGGTTTTCTGAAGTCGCATGTCCATACGAATAAGCCGAAATTACTCGATGTCCTTAAAGTCAACACATCGCAGGGCACCGCTCAAGCTTAGTGGTCTAGATGTGGCAGAGTCACTAAAAATTGGAGAACTCGGATCTGTACCACCGTAAGAAGCCGCGGCGGACATTTGAATGATGTTACTTGCCATAGATAGTGGCGTACTCGATGTTGTCAACAAAAAACAGAATTTTGCTAATAATGCACACAGTGCTTGTTTTGTTGCATTCCAAAATTGACCCGGGATTGAGGACAGCGTACACCTCTAATCCTCAAGGTGCTCGGTTAGATTCGCTGTGCGACAGGGAACCGCCTTTCTTTTGTAACAACGGGCCAATCTGAAAAAGCGTTTGGTTGTCTGCGGGCTTTCAGCTCTAAATCTGCTGGCATAAACACCTGCAAGGGCCTCGGATGCACCACAGCATTGGTGAAACGGTCGAGCAACCGCATATGCTTAAGCAGGCCGAGAATAGCTTCTGGAAAGAATGGGTGGATCACTCTTAAAGCTATTTGTCTAGAGCAAACTTCCAAACCACTTTGAGGGCGCCTGCCCTGTCTGGACATGGCGGCATTGTACCGCCAGTCCTAATGATGGCGCCTCATTC
The DNA here is from genome assembly GCF_013339695.2 of Rhipicephalus sanguineus. Taxonomy (NCBI): domain Eukaryota; kingdom Metazoa; phylum Arthropoda; class Arachnida; order Ixodida; family Ixodidae; genus Rhipicephalus; species Rhipicephalus sanguineus. Next base: position 99,452,750 of record NC_051179.1, read on the forward strand.
TTTTTACAGAAATTGTTGTATCCTCTCCATGTAAGCCACACAAAAGAAAATTTCGCAAATGTTCTCTAAGTCACCATGTCATTTTTCGTTCTAGTTGAAGACATCGAAGACTCTACAGTGAAATACAATGAAGATGCGGTGTACACTCGCCTTTATCACCTTGGCGGATTCACGAGCCCATACGTTACTTCAAGTAGGCCTATGTTTTAATAAACGGAGCTGTTTAAGCCGAGCGTTTGTCCGTCCATTGTAGACAAAAAAACCTCGCGGAGCGATGACATCACCTTGCGTTGCCTAGGAACCACTGGCGCATCTCTGTATAGCTTCGCGCTCGCTTCGCACTCTCACTATGTAGATTTTGCGTGGCAATGCCAGCTACGTGGCTCGAAAAAGCTGGGCATAGCTTGCGCTAGTGCCTCTAGGCCAGAAAGCCACTTGTCTGTCGTCTCTCATGCGGGGAACTATGAGACTCAATGCTGGCTTAGAGTGAGAGAGTGGGACTTGGCGAGTCTGGGCAACGCCTCGCTACACTTGGCAAAAACTTTGCAGGGCGTAGCAAATCTCAGTAAAACTTAGCATAACCTCGCAGCAACTAACAAAAGGTTAGGAATTCCTAGCATAACTTCGCAATACCTAGCAAAACTTCGCAATTACTAGCAATACTTAGCATAACCTCGCGACAATTAGCAAACCTTAGCAGTACCTACAGAAACTCAGCATAATCTTGCAAAACTTAGCAGAGCCTTGAAAGTCCAGGACCAGCCAGGTGCCAGTCAGCTCCCCGATGTCTCTAGACTTGCGCCACTAGTGCAAGCTATGCCCAGATTTCATCACAGCTTTTGCATAGCCATGCATAGCCCAGCCATAGTATAGTATAGCAACGGGGTTGAAAGAGAAGCGATGGTGAAGAAGAGTGATGTGATGGTTAGAAGGAGGAAAAGGAGGAAGGGAGAGGGTAAAGCATAGTATAGCGATGCATCGCATAGCATAGCCACGTGTAGCATAAAATAACAAGGGCTGGGAAAGGGAAGGGAGGGTGGTGAGGACTAAAAGCAGAAGGGAGGGGGGGCGGTAGAACGGGGGGTTGTATGTCTTCTGCTCTCCCCATGACGTCCGCGCTGAAGCCGCGGAGCGTACGACGGTCACTTCGCTCGCTCCAACGGCCGCGTTTGCGAAAGGAGCGCTCTGTTCAAACAGAAATAAACAACTGCGAGGTTTAGCTCGCGCTCGCCCTGTGTATACCTGTTCGTTTCGTGCGTCCTGCTTTATGTTTCAGCAGTGCGCTTCAAGTATCGAGCTGTGACGCATGATAGTTCGCGCTCGTCCTGTGTGCGTTCTTTTAGTGCGTCCTTTGGGCTCGAGCGACATGCTGACAATTTTTGAGCTGCTTTCCGCTCTTCTCGTTACATTCCAATTTGTTGCTATCGCATTCATTACTTCGCCGTTTATATTTTTTTTCAACGTAAAGCTTCCGTTTCAGCTTGTGAAAATGTCAGCTTACGAAGCTACAAGCTTCTTTGCGACTGGAGGGACAAAAAAACGGACGTTTTTCGCCAGCTTTATGATTTTCCACATAGGTTCGTTAACATCGCTAAATAATTTGTCACGTTGTTGCGCTATTGAAAACCACGAACAGAAGTCAACTTTTATAGATGCCTGATCGAACCTTCCAGCGCTATCGCTGGTGCTGGTCTTAGTTCAATAATGAACTCAGCGGATCTCGTCCTACGTGCATTCTGATCAAAACTGCATAAAACTATCGGCGAGGTTCCCATACCTTCTAGCACAGCGTGCGCCGTGCGGCAACAGTGTGACTGAAGTCCGATCACAAAAATAGAAACGAGCGTGCGTCGCAGTTTAATATCCGATTTCCATGCACGGAGATTAGACAAGCAATTACGCCGACAAACTCGGCCTTCGAACAATCACCTCACTCTTCAATTTTTGTTTGTCTTATTAGGACGTGTTACTTCTGAGATTATTCTGTGTTTCCTCTCATCCTGCTAAAGCGCACCAGAATGTATTGGGGCTGTTTTATGTAGCAGCATTTACACTTTTCGCAGCAAAATTTCAAAAACCGCTGCGCGTTGAAACTTAGGAGTTTTTGCACGTAAACGAAGTAATTAATCAGTAACAGCCTATTTTCAACCTCTTTTTCCACGGATTATCCCCTCTCATCGCTTATCTTTTATCTACAATTTCCATACCTCGGTTACAAAATCAGGCAATTATATTGTATGTGTGGGCCGCGGATACGGAGTAAAGCACCCCGCGGTGTCTTTTACAGTACCGCGCTTCACTAGCATCAATGTTGTAAGGGTATATGTTTTTCCCGATCGACTTTCGTTATGTCACCTGCATTCTCACATGCAGCCGAACTTGCTACATACAAGAATCGACACGACAGTACATGAGCGTAGGTTTAGCCAGCGCAAACACCAGCAGAGTCTCGCTCGAGCCTTCCCCGCTTAGCGCTGATGATCCGGATGCGAAACTCTGAAGGAGCCGGATTCTTCATTATACATCAAATGTATAGTAAACAGCAGCTGGAATTGAATATATCAATGCGTTATCACTGCAATGATACTGATATCTGGTAATCCATGTTTCTCCGCTTTTACCAGATCAATGGATTACCTATTTTTCCAAGTACACCAACGGCACCTATTTGGCTTCAGATTCTATTTTGCGTCATCCACACGCTACCGCCATCATCGTGAAACTTTTCGCATCTGCGCCTGTAGGCGAGGAAGGCCTGCGATACCTGATCGCCTGGACCTTCTACAGGCAGCTAGTAGAGCTCACTGATCCATACCTGCTTCTTCGTGGAAGAACAGCGAGCGACGTTTGCTACGAGCACGTAAAAAGAGTCATGAATCTCGCGATCACCAGCCACTACTTCCAATCCGGTGCGTATATCATTGCGCATATTTTACAGCGCTCACATTGGCATCCTGCGAGTGCCTTAAGCAGACACGCTGTCAGAGCGACTGTCAGAGGGAGTTGAAATACCAGCAGCTACGTTCGAAATTTATTTACATGACGCCTATCAAGATGGCTCGCAAACATGTCCACATTTTTTTGTATATGATGTTTGGGCTTGTTCTATGTTTTTAAAAGAGCATCTTCTGCTGTAATATGAAGACATTTAGGGCTTTCAAGCCGCAAGATGCTTGCTCGGCAGATTTTTGAAAACCTTGAAGATAGTTGAAGTGTGGGAGTCCTAGATGCTGTAGGCCGTCCATCATATGACTAATAGATCGAGAGGACAGACAAACACTCTAAACTCCAGAATTTACCCCATTCTGTGAACTTTCTATCGCGTACAAAAATAAATTCTTATTTGTAATTATCGGATACCTAATGTCCAAATTTAGGGTAAATAAATACAGGACGCAGTTTTCGTGATATAAGCGCATGGAAGGTCAAGGAGTCCACGAAGACAGCCGATTTTATGTCCTACCAGTGCCATAGCAGTACATGCAGCGTTCATGCTCATATTTATATCGCGTGTATATTGTCTGTGGTGCCGCAAGTACATCAGATATAAACAAGTTGTATCACTAATAATTCTTCCTTTAAGATGCGCTGCTACAGGCTGCTTTATTATGCACCGTATGGGTTTGTGATACGGAACGCTGCTGCTTTAGAAACGTAGTTGGAATGTTGAATGTACAAAAAAGGACAGTTAATTAAGACAAGTTTCCCAAGGCTGCAGCAGGTGGCTAGACAGTATTCGTTACAGCTTTATTGAACCTTGAACATGAAATCCATATCAATTTTCCAGCTACCAGGCTTGTCCCGATGTCATTTTAAAGAACAGAAGAGCGTAACGTTCCCGATGCCGCTACCGGGTAATAAATATTGGACACGACTGTATATGAATAGAAACAATTTGCAAAGCTGTGAATAATGCCGCCTTGAAGATGTGAGCCAGCTTACTGATGTTGTGTACATGTGCATGCTGCCAATCTCGTGTTGCCGTACGATAGCTGCTTTCTTTATACTCCATATATGTGTGTGTTACGGAACGCATGCGCGTTAGAAGCGTAAATGGATTGGTAAATGTACAAAAAGAGCTAGTTGAGAGACACTGCTCAAGAGAACGTAGACAATACCATTAGAGGCGAAGTAAACGCAGACCAGGCCTCGATTCATATATGGAAGGCTGTCTTGAACAATTAGATCAGACGTTTAAGCGGTATTCACTGCAACGATACACAGCCCAAACACGAAAGCTCTTCACTTTTGCGGTCTACAAGACTTGTGCCTAAGTCCCTCTGGAAATGCCATTCTAAAGATTTATAGAGCGTAGCGTAAACGAAACGAGATCGCCCAAATATGTCCTTTCGAAGGCTGCCTCCGGACATTCAAGTAAACGTGTAGCGGTTTGTCCTCATGATGTCATACGTGAACGAATGTGTGAAAACTAGAAGGCCACGCACGACCTTGTTGCGCCTAGTGATTTCGTGGATCACGTGATGTTTATGACATCATTTATGTATGAAATATTATCGCTGTATCTACACCTCCACCCCGGTGTGGGCTGTAAGTGAACTATGTGACCTCCCTGATGTTGTCAATATTGATTGTTGCGTGCCATTTAAAGATAAAAGACTAACCTTGTATTGTTGTATCTGGTGCAGCTGTCCATCGCTTGTCATTTATGTCATTTATGCATTGCACAATATGATCATCTACGCATACTAAATCGAATAATACACACTAAGCATTTAGTATTATAACTTGAATGTCTTGTAAAATAATTTATTCTACATAGTAACATTGTATATTTTCTGTTCCTTCAACTTCGCCACTCTGTGTTTTGGCGATTGTGTGCTAGCCCCCCCCCCTCCCCACAGACGCAACCTTCCTCGTGGAGACTCTGGGGTATTTATACATCAGTAAGAATGAGCACCAACGTCCTCGAAACGCCTTGTCTGATTTGATGTGTTACAGCTCAAAGAAGGAGCGCGACATTGAAAGGCCACACATATGCCTTAAGTATCCCCTGGGGGACGTGTGACAGTAGCACTGAACACATTATAAACTAAGTCAATCGACGCTTTCTGCAGCCCTTTTGTAGCATGTATACCTAGCAATAGCATGATTTACTTTGTTTACTGCCAGACTTCATACCAGGTCTTAGACATGAATGGAAATTGAACACTGAAAAACATCCAGTGTTGTGTTGTTGGTCAGTAGTAGGAGAAACGACATAGAAAATAACGCACATCATAAAGATTTCACGGGCTGCGGCAAAACAGAGGAGTTAGGGCTTGTGCTACTTGTCGACGGGTATCTGCGTGTTTAGCGCCACGTAGATGACGGGTAGCGCATTCATTGGGAAGCTGTTCGCGGAAAACAAGCTTCTACGGAGATTATTCCCGCTTGGAAAGTTTTTATAATTTTCGTGTACTTATAGCGTATTGAGCATTTGTTCGCACGTAAATGCTCGGCACTTCATTGTCCCTAAATTTTTTGTGTAGTACATGAAGCCGATAGTACATATCTTTTGGCGCCTGCTGCAAAATTTTCTATTTACCCGGCTTTTAGAAGCATTATGGAGACGTGTACCAGCTGTACGTCACCTGCTGCTGCCACACCAGTCATATCACCGCAATCACGGGAGCGCAGTAAGCTCAGATAAGTGGCGATACCTTAGAAGGAATAGCATCGGCCTGTAATCACCGAGTTATCTGTAAAAAACTTGCCGTATTGAATTTGTCGGCCATTCAATACCATAAGCCACCATAATGATGCAATGCCTTCAATCACATTCATGGATATAGTGGTGTACATGGTGGAGGCATGAACAGATTTCACGGTAGGCGTCTCCTCCAGCACAATTAAGGCGCTCAGTGTGTGCAGCTAGTGCTGTTAAATGCTGCTCCCTTTCGATTCCTGTTCAGGGTAGTCGACAACTATACGCAGACTTTCTACAGCTTTTATATTATTAGGGTGATGGGGCGGGGGGGGGGGGGAAGAACGGCTGAATTAAATATGCGCTCAGTGAGGCACACAGAAACACACCAGCCCGTTTGCACCGGTGTACCATAGTATAAAAAAATGGCGAAGACGACATTCATAATAATAGTGGATTGTCTGGAGGGATGATGGAGAAGTTTTCGGTTTAGTATTATTTATCGGTAGAATTT
>NC_051179.1:99459007-99539612 GCF_013339695.2 Rhipicephalus sanguineus
AACAAAATCTGAGGACTGTCATTTTGCTTGATTATTGTACTTTCTTGTGCTTATTGTTTATTGTACTTTGTTGCCTTATTCTTGTTATTCATTGTTGCATGCATCGGCCTGTTCTGTTTTAAGCATCGGGACGATGCTTTTTCAGAGGGGGGCATTGCCACGTGCGTTTCTTTATTACTTTCGCTGTATTCGGTTTTCGGCCACAAAGACTGTCAGCAACGCTCAGCGCGAACCGCGCCTCATTGTTCCAGAGCCTTCGCGATCATTGTAGATCGTTTTGTTAAGATTGCGCGCAAGACGCGCACACTCGCGCTTATTCTAGAATTTGCACGACAGCCAGCGATAACGCTGGAATATTCGACGGCACATGTTTAAATGCCGACGCGCTTCAGCGCTGGTCAGTTGATCGACGGACGACGCCCTGTTCGCCGCTATCATTGTACAGCGTGTATTGCTGCAGTTCTAGTTCTCAGTTTCTCGGCCACAAGTTCGGCCAAATAAACAGTTTCATCCTGCAAACGGCGACTGCTGTCTTCGTCGACGTCACGACCACGTGACAATATATATATTAAAATAAGGCGTTTAGGAGTAGCACTGGTTTATAAAACAGAGGAACAGTTACGACAAGTTACGTGCTAATGGCGGAACCAGCCTAAGCGCCGAGACAACCAAACGTCTTCTTCTTTTCCACCTGAGTGGTACCCTCTGCCTTTCCGAGTAGCACTCATCTTCTTCACTACATTTTCTTCCCCTCCGGAAAAGAGCCATCCTGGCGACTTAGGGGCGACAGAGGGGTCGTAATACGGTTTCAGGCGGTCTATGTGAACAGTCTCACGTCCACGGCGTCGCTGATCGGAGGACTGCGCAAGCGGCTCCACGACGTAATTCACAGATGATGTTTGTTTGACCACACGGTAAGGGCCGTGATACTTGGAGAGAAGTTTCGTTGACAGACCAGGGCTGGTTGATGGGATCCAAAGCCACACAAGTTGATCAGGGGCATAAGAGGCCGGAGGCGTCGAGCTATCGCGATGGTGTTTCTGGCGTTGCTGGTCAGCAGTAGTGAGGGAGCGGGCAAGCTGGCGACACTCTTCCGCGTATTTAGCAGCTTGTGACACCGTCGTCGACTCAGCCACATCAGGGCGGTAAGGGAGGATGGTGTCTAGCGTGCAGGAGGGCTCGCGTCCGTAAAGGAGGAAGTATGGAGAGAATCCAGTGGTTGTCTGTACTGCAGTATTATGCGCGTACGTCACAAAAGTGAGAACACGGTCCCAGTTGGAGTGGTCGGAAGCGACGTACATTGACAGCATATCCCCTAATGTTCGGTTGAATCGTTCTGTCATGCCGTTTGTTTGAGGGTGGTACGCGGTGGTGGTACGATGAATGACATGGCATTCCTTTAGAAGTGATTCGACTGCGTCCGACAAAAACACGCGTCCTCGGTCGCTGAGCAGCTCACGCGGTGCACAATGACGTAGAATGATGCGGTGCAATAGGAACGAACCGACGTCACTTGCCGATGCAGATGGCAACGGTGAAGTTTCTGCATACCGCGTAAGGTGATCAATGGCGACGATTATCCAGCGATTTCCAGCAGGTGTGATTGGAAGAGGTCCGTAGAGGTCTATACCAACACGGTCGAATGGTCTGGCAGGACAAGGCAAGGGCTGTAGTGGAGCTGGAGAACGGGAAGCTGGTTCTTCCGGCGCTGGCAAGCAATACAGGAACGGACGTAGCGGCGAACGAAGCGATACATTCCGCGCCAGTAGAAGCGTTGGGATAGGCGGGTGTAAGTTTTTAACACTCCCGCATGCGCGCAGTGTGGGTCGGCGTGAAAGGAGGCGCATATGTCCGAGCGGAGATGTGTGGGAATAACCAGGAGCCATCGGCGTACTTCAGGGAGATAATTTCGTCGGTATAGCAAACCATCCCAGATAACGAAGTGCTGTATTTGACGGCGCATACCTCTAGGGATGGGTTGCGAGGGAGGTCGACGCAACAAGTTAAGAATTGAAGCAACCCAGGGATCCTTCCTTTGCTCCAGAAACATGTCGTTGACACCAAGTGCAGATACGTCGTGTGTAGGCGGAGGCGGCGACTCGTCACTAGATGGTAGGGGTGATCGGGACAGAGCATCTGCGTCGGAATGTCTTCGGCCAGATCGCTAAATGACGTGAATGTCGTACTCCTGGAGCCGGAGTGCCCAACGGGCGAGCCGGCCGGAAGGATCTTTTAAAGAGGAAAGCCAACATAATGCATGGTGGTCTGTAACCACGCTAAATGGGCGCCCGTAAAGATAGGGTCGGAATTTGCCTATTGCCCATATAATGGCCAGACACTCTTTTTCTGTAACGGAATAGTTGGCTTCCGCTTTTGTGAGCGCACGGCTGGCGTAGGAGACGACGTACTCATCAAATCCAGGCTTACGCTGGGCGAGCACAGCACCGAGACCGATACCGCTAGCGTCCGTGTGGATTTCTGTCGGAGCAAGTGGATCAAAATGTCGCAATATTGGAGGTGATGTAAGAAGGCGACGGAGTGTGGCAAATGCATCATCACACGCCGATGACCATCCCGAAAGATCGCGGTTGCAGCGAAGAAGTTCAGTCAAGGGCGATATGATGGAGGCAAAGTTGCGGATAAAACGACGAAAATAGGAACATAGGCCGAGGAAGCTGCGAAGTTCTTTCATCGTCTTTGGCTTAGGGAACTCCGCAACGGCACGAAGTTTCGTCGGATCCGGACGAACACCATCTCTAGAGACGACATGGCCCAAAATTAGGAGTTGTCGGGCGCCAAAGCAGCACTTCTTTAAATTGAGCTGTAGACCGGCGGAACTGAGGCAAGTGAGCACTGTTTCGAGGCGCTGAAGATGTGTTGAAAAGTCACGGGAAAATATGACAATGTCGTCTAAATAGCACAGGCAGGTTTGCCATTTCAGGCCACGGAGGATGTTGTCGATCATGCGCTCGAAGGTGGCAGGCGCATTGCATAGCCCGAATGGCATGACGTTAAATTCGTATAAACCATCGGGGGTAACGAAAGCCGTTTTTGGGCGATCAGCCTCGGCCATCGGAACCTGCCAATAACCGGAGCGCAGGTCTAGCGACAAGAAGAACTCGGCGCCTTGTAAGCAGTCGAGCGCATCGTCTATGCGAGGTAACGGGTAAACATCTTTGCGTGTGATCTTGTTCAACCGGCGGTAGTCGACGCAAAATCTTATTGAGCCATCTTTTTTCTTTACTAGAACAACCGGCGAGGCCCATGGGCTGTTAGAGGGCTCAATAACGCCGCGCTTCAGCATGTCGTCAACTTGTTCTGCGATGACACGACGTTCAGATGCCGACACACGATACGGACGCTGACGTAAAGGTGCGTGAATGCCAGTGTCGATTTGGTGACATACAGTGGAAGCACGGCCCAAAGTTGGTTGCTGGTGGTCGAAGCTTGTGCGGAAGCGCTCGAGGAGGGCGATGATGTCGGCGCGCTGCTGGGCCGTAAGGTTGCTGTCGATGCATCGAGAAAGTGCTTCGGTGAACGATGGCTGAGAGGGTAACGTGGAACAATCAACGGCGTCGATATGAAGCGGATTCGAGTGATCAGGAACGACATGTGCACACAAGGGATCAATGTCATCTGCAAGGCCTAGCCACTCTCCGCGCAGTAATTTGGAAGGCGAGGGAAACAGATTAGAGACATAAATTGCACTTGATCCATCGTGAATAGTGAGAACGGCGAAAGGAATCAGGAAGCACTTGCGCCGGACAGCGGTTTCAGAAGGCGTAAAAGAACAGGTGAGCCAGTAGAGATGTCGCAGGAAAGCGGTACTAGCGCGGATGAGAAAGGGGGTATCGGTGTGTCGGCAGCCACAAAAACTTTTGCAGGTGAAGGTGGCGAGTCGACCGCAGCAGATGCACACAACGGCGAGAACTGGACTTCGGCACGGGCGCAGTCGATGACAGCATGATGAGTGCAGAGAAAGTCCAGCCCAGTATAATGTCGTGGGAACACGTCGGCAACACAACAAACTCGACGGCATAAATAACGTCTGCAATCGCAACGCGTGCCGTTCACGCAGCGAGAGGGCGAATTTGTTGCTCACTTGCAGTGCTCAAAACGAAGTCGTGAAGAGGAGTCGTTACTTTCTTGAGTCTGCAGCAAAGTTTCTCATTCATTACAGACACTGCGGCGCCAGTGTCAACCAGTGCTAAAACAGGGACACCTTCAACGGAGACAGCAACGACATTAGACGGCGAAAAACAAGGTCTTGTAGAGTTCGAAAGCTGCGCAGTTCTTGCCTCCGGAACTGCGGCTTCTAGTTTTCCTCAGGGACAGAAGGAGGGCGTCGTAGCATAGGGGAAAGGGAACGGCGCCGAGGTGAAGGCGACCGACGTCTGTTGAAGTTCTGGCGAGTCGAAAATGTGTCCATGGCGGCAGGTGGGCCAGATGGAGCAGTCTGAGGTCTCGGCGGGAAATCGTAACTGTTTGGCCGCACGTCGTCACGTAGGAGAAACTCACGCCGTCGGCAAAACCGTGCTACGTGACCCGCAAAACCACAGGCGTAGCATATGGGGCGGTTGTCTGGAGTGCGCCATGGGTTTTGAAGGCGTGATGGTGTTGGTCGGGAGAACGGACGGGCAGCATGATGCACAGGTTCAGGCGGTGCGGCAAAGGTGCGCGCGGGAATGTAGGAGTTCGCGACAGGCAAACGTCGGGGTGCGGTCAGTGCTTCAGCATAGGTCAGCGGAGCAGCCACTGGTGGTACATGGGCTGCGGGCAGCACCTCGGATACTTGCTCCTGCACGACACGCTGTATCGATGGCGGCAAAGTAGATGGGACAGCTTCAAAGGTGTAAGGTACAAGAGACAGCTGGCGCGCGACCTCCTCGCGTACAAACTGCTTGATCTCAAGGAGCAAGGCAGAATGGTCTTCCGCAATGCCAGCCGACGTTAAAGCGGAGATCGTTGCACATGACGCACTGGCGCGACGAGTGGATTCACGCTGTTTCCAGAGCTCGTCATAGCTCGGACAGAGTTGGATTACGTCAGAGACCGTTTGCGGGTTCTTGGCGACAAGCATCTGAAATGCGTCGTCGCTCACACCTTTCAAAATGTGTTTGATCTTCTCGGCTTCCGTCATGGCCGAGTTGACACGCCGGCAAAGGTCGACCACATCTTCGATGTAGCTGGTGTAATTTTCACCATTTTGTTGAGCTCGAGCGCGCAAGCGCTGTTCGGCACGTAGCTTGCGAAGCGCTGGACGGCCGAACAGATCCGCGAACGCCGTTCTGAAGGCCGACCAGGTGGGAAGGTCCCGCTCGTGATTACGGTACCACAGACTGGCGACGTCGGTTAAATAAAACTGGACGACGGTGAGCTTATGCGCATCGTCCCATTTGTTGTGCTTGCTCACCCGGTCGTACTCGTCGAGCCAATCTTCCACGTCCTTGTCATCGGTACCGCTGAAGGAAGGTGGGTCGCGTTGCCGAATGGGGCCGGAACAGACAACAGGCGGAGTAGTTGAAGCCGAGGCGGCTACCTGCTGATCTTCGTCCGTGGACATGGTAGAAACCGGAGGCAACGTACGGTTTCGAAGTTCCAGGATTATGGAGTACCCAGCACCTCCACCAGTTAAAATAAGGCGTTTAGGAGTAGCACTGGTTTATAAAACAGAGGAACAGTTACGACAAGTTACGTGCTAATGGCGGAACCAGCCTAAGCGCCGAGACAACCAAACGTCTTCTTCTTTTCCACCTGAGTGGTACCCTCTGCCTTTCCGAGTAGCACTCATCTTCTTCACTACAATATATATATATATATATATATATATATATATATATATATATATATATATATATATATATATATATATATATATATATATATATATATATATATATATATATATATGTGTGTGTGTGTGTGTGTGTGTGTGTGTGTGTTGCAAATATTTGAGAGCCTGTAACTGCACCGTATCTTTTGTGTCTTTACCAACAGGTAGACACAGTGGCACCTCTCGACGTTCCCAAAACTCAGGCGCCCAGGGTAACGCGCTCATCAGAGGACCATCGATGGCAGTCCAGAAATACCTCAGCCGGTGCACCAACCGGAAAGGTGCATGTCGTTCCGACCCCTCGCTCGAACACTAATGACTGCACGGGGCCTCTATGCCGCTTATTGGCCTATCAGTTGCGCGGAAGCATCGACTACACCGTTTCGCCGTGCGATGACTTCTACAAGCACATCTGCGGGAAGTACCGAGGCTACACCAAATTCATCGATGTACGTGAGCATAGCTACCGCCATTTCCGTGCGGCAACTGCGTTGCACTTTTTTTCCTTTGTCTGATATAGTTTTAAAAGTTTACGAAATCGTTAACCCCGCAATATGACCAGATTATTTTGACAGTTAAGCTCTTTAGGCTCACGGTGATTTCTCTGTCGGAAACAGGAAGGATCATCGTCATGAACCGGCGCGTGCTCTCTGCATCCTCTTCTTCATCTTCGTCTCCTCCAGCTTCGCTCCGAAGAGGCTTGTGTGGATTCCTCCCGCGAGGCCTGTAGTAACCTTGAGTGAGAGAACGAGTATAGAGAGAGAAGGATAGAAAGGAAGAGGAAGATATTAATTCTTGGCGAAAAAAATTCTTCACAAGGCGGAACTCGAACCCGTGTACCCTCGATACGAAGGCAAGGGTCCTAAGCGCTCGGCTATCCAGGCACTCCAGTGGCGCATAGCATAGCCTTGTATACTATATTGCAGCAAGCGGGTGGGAAAAGAAAGTGAGCGTGAAGAGATGAATAATGGTGAAGAGGAGGAAAATGAGGAGGGGAGAGAGTGAAGCATAGCATAAATAGAATGAAAAAGAGTGAAACAGGGCAAGAAACGGAGAGAGAATCAAAGAAAGAGAGAAATATAAGAGAGAGGGGTAGAAATTTTTAAATAAAAGAAAACAAAGAAAGAAAGACAGAAAAAAAACAAGGAAGAGAGAAGAACAAATAAACAGAGGAAGAAGGAAAAAGGAAATTATTTTCAAAACTCAGCGAAACAGCAAAATCCACGGCTACATTGGTGCACATCAGCTGCGCCGTCTCTTCAGAATTGCGCATCCAGTGCAAGCTACGCTAAGTTTTTTTTTTTTGTTTCCCCGATGAGGATACGCCCACACGTCATTTTGGTTATTGCCGTTAATGGGGAATGTTTTGCACGTATTGCCGTTAGTGAGAAGTGTAATAATTTTCTGAGGCTTCATTACTATCTGTGTAGTATAAGTGTTAATGGGGCCATGCCGTCGTCACAAGAGCAGATTTCTGGCCGTGTTTGTTAGTCGTGGCATCGGTGTTGAGCGCAGAAACCTATGATATGACACACAAAAGCGCTAAGTTTCAAAAGCGGTTTATATGAAGCCGGGTTATGCCTACATACGTCGTACATGAGCAAATATGGAAGCGTTGAGGAAAACAATTCCTTCTTAATGTCCTAACGAAATTAGGCCGGCTACGCAGTAGAGGTGCGAGGACTGAGCAAATAACGAAGCTGGTGGCTCTGGCCTTCTCCTTTTCCTCCGCTTAACCCTCACATCACTCATCCTCGGGAAATTCGCGTTAAAACGGGACCGCATCTAGACCAAATCAGCTCTGTTGGCCCCTTTGCGGCGTTTTTCTCGCAATTATGACGATTTACTAAAATAGTTAGTGTAAACCCCACAAATGTTGAAGTAATTTAAAATCAAAGAATCAATACCTTAACAGTACACTTGTATACCCAGATAATACTGACGTTTCACTTTGTCAGCGGGCAAATGTCATGAATTCCTACTTCACGTCTGTTCTAACCTCCGAAACTATTCATGATGTATCGGCGCCGCTTCATCCAAGCCTAATAAGTATGATGCCGCCCATCCTATCCCAGTTAAATGAATGTCGTGTCCCATTAAGAACCAAGGTCTCCTACTGCTCCGAGACCTGACAATATTCCTGCGTAGTTTCTTAAAAGCGCTAGGAACAGTGCTTTTAGTGGCAGCTTGCAGATAACGTTTGCGCAATGCTCTTCAAAAGTCGAAGTTCCTGAAGATAGGAGACTGCCAAAGTAACCCTTGGTTTTCAAAAAGTGTAGTCGGGTTATATCTTTGACTTGGGCAGCATGCAAACTAATGTAACATATAATTTACTAGCACGCCACCAGTCACCTCGATAATAATCTATGATTTTCTGCAATCAACATGTCAGTTCGTCCCGGCCTATCTTGTGAAACACAATAATTCGTGTTCACCACTGGCCTTTACTTGAACTAGGTTCTTCCTTTGAGAACGACATCATCATCATCGATTTTTCAAGCGCATGTGACTGCGTGGCTCATCGTCGTCTCATGGCTAAACGCAGTTGTCTTCATCTTGACCCGCTTACTTTATCACGGATAAAAAGCTTTTTACCAACGCGATCTCAGCTCAGCCATCGGCGGTAACCTTTCCTCCACCCTCTGATGTAATATCCGGTGTTCATCAGGGGTCATTTCTTGGCCCGCTTATTTTTCTTAGCTTCATCAACACTATTCATCTGTAATAACTTCATCTGTTCGCTTCATCTGCCGAAGAATCTAAAACAGCACTGACCAATCTCTGCTACAACATGGTTTAAACATAATCGAATCATGGTGTGCTCGCCCTGGATGATGGAGTCCAATGTCTCTAATTGCAAATGCATGGTTGTTTCTCGTAGAAACTTATTTCACTGATCAATATGCACATAATTGGACAGCTTTTACCAATATATATTATATAAAAGATTGTAAATGCATGCATGCGTGGCAAACATTGGATAGTGAACTTAGTGAACTAGATGTCAATGAGAACTATAATGCCAAGGAAAGTATTAGGGGTTTTATATGTAGTAATTAGAATATAAATGTGAAGAATGTAAAGTGGACTAAAAGATAACTTGCCCCTGGCAGGCACCGAACCTGCGACCTTCGAATAACGCGTCCCATGCTCTACCACTGAGCTACGGCGGCGGTCCTCCCTTCGTCCACTTTATGCAGTATATACATGTGCATTTAAACCTAGGAGTGTTAGTCAGCGCGGATCGCAGCCATGGCGGCGAGTGGGGAATACTCTGTGTGAACCTGACGTCATGACATGAATGACTTCATTTCCGTCAAAGCAAAACACTGCGATGTAGGCAGCTCTCTGCTGGCTGCTTCGAATTACATCGACTTCCAAAGTTCCTGGGATTTGCCGGATTTTTTATGTATTTTTCACTAGGTTCTCTTTTGCGAAGTTGTTCTTGTAATCAGTGAAATGCTCATCACAGATCGGGTGCGGGTACTGTTGCATGCATTCCACGCGCGAAGCTGAATGTGCTCCCACCAATAAATATTTATGTGAGTGGTGCTGAGTTACTATGACCTATGAAAAGTGAATGTTTACTAGAAATAGACAAACATATACGCATTTTCCCTAGCGGAAAAAAGATTTCTGTTCGGCATCATTTCCAGTACGAAGGGTATGTTGACAATTTCAATGTCTAACAGCCACGTTCTTTTGACATCTGCTTAAGCCTTACGTTTTTTTAGGAAACGACGTTTTTGTTTGCAAGTAAATGTGAAAAGTTTCTGTAGAGGACGCCTAAGCTATCGCTCTGTATTTTTGCAGGTTAAAAAAGACATAGAAGTCTCCACTCGGGCATACCTACTCAATTCAGAAATGCCGACGTCTAATCAACATTCTTGGCAGAAAGCCGCCGCGATGTACCATGCCTGCATATCTTTATCCTCGTCGTATGCGCCCGAGGTAAGCGCAATTCCTTGTTTAGACTACTTTGAAAAGGCATATAGTTTAAAAAGACCTTTACATTCCAGCCAGCCAGGACGCCCACTAGCGGCACTCCTGCGGCTATGAATTAGTGAAAGTATAGGCCGTAAGGACAAAAAAAACTAACAAATAACTGGTCTCAGACTTCGTGTTTATACCACAGCCGGAAAGTGGCGGGTTAGCTCCCCGCCGCGGAGGTCAACTTTAGCTGGAGAGGAAATGCCAGAGACCCACGTACCGTGGGATGTCTACCAGTGCACGTTAAATAATACCAGGCGGCCGAAATTTCCTCAAATTCTCCTTTACGGCGTGCTTCATAATCGTTTCGTGGTTAGGCACCTAAAATGCCAGATACTATTATTGAAGAAGTGGAAATCTTAATGGCTCGTTTCTCCTTTGTTATTCACAATATTAATCAGCACTAACAGACAATAATGCCAAGGAAAGTATAGGGGATGTTCTTAGTAGTAAATGTAAGGTAAATGTGAAGCAAGAAAATTGGGTGAAAAGATTACTTGCTGCGGGCAGGGACCGAACCTGCGGCCTCCGAATAACGTTTTAATCAGACGCGTTATTCGAAGGTCGCAGGTTCGGTCCCTGCCCGCGGCAAGTCATCTTTTAGTTCACTTTTCTTTCTTCACATTTGCCTTAGATTTACTACTACATCCTATACTTTCCTTGGCATTATTGTCTGTTAGTGCTCACAGATACTATTATTATTATTTATACCTCAGATCAGTCAAGTAGCCCTGCACGTTACCTTTGCTGGGAAAAATCATGATAAGTGGAGAGACTAATCACCTCTGTTGGCTCTTAGTGCCTGTACTTATCGACCTATATCTAGACAAACGTGATAGGGATGATGCCAGGTGGCTGAAACATCAAAAGGAAGTTTCATATCTATATACAGGGTCATTCTTTTAGAACGGACCTATTTTATTGATCTGTAGTACTGTTAGAATTTATGCATTTTAATACAGTTCCTGGCAGAATATTACGGAAGGATGACAATTTATTAGTCCCGCTTTTCGATAATCAACACTGGAAAAAAAGTATTACAGAAATTGGAAGCATTATTGAAGACGCATTGCTGAGTGTTGTAGCCAACGCAGAGCTGTGAGTTCGGTCATGCCTGCGCTACGATGGCGGTAATCTTCACCACCTGCTGCAGGGTGAGTGACATAAGTAATTATGAAACGTTTCAGAACCTTTACGAACTCTTACTGACCCCGTTTGCCTGACTAGTCAGTTTTTTAACGAAGTTTTGTCAACGCAAGTCATCCCTCCTTGCATAGCGTTTTGCGGTTTTCATTATTTCTCATTTATTCTTTTTTGACGCTGAACACAAAAAAGCAGGCCACGTCATTAAATTTTCATCCATTCTAAATCTTTTTCCGCAGCCGCATTAAAACTGAGCCCTTTGTAATAATATTCCAGCCGAATGAAATGGGTCAGTGTAAAAGAATTACCCTATATAAGTTAACGCATTCTTAATTAAGCATCAATGTAAATTTCGCGTAATATCTTTTATATATGTTTTCCCAAAGTCACCCTTGTGGTTGAAGTTCAAGATTGGATAACATTTCGTTTTTATACATGCGCCTTCAGTTTTTGAATCAGCACGCGTGCTCCTTGCTTCAACTGAGGACGAACAAACCATCACTTCCATTTCAGTGGGTAAATTCTGACCTATCGTTGTGCTTTCATGGTTCACCCGTGCATTGACGTTCGATGTCAAAAAATTGGGAGAAAAATTTCGATCGCAGGCTCATCGACTTAGTGCAACTGCGAATGCGTTGAGCTTGCATGGCGTGGCGGAAAGCATCTCTACGAAAGTGATTATTGGTGTACGCGTATCACTGCATGACGCCGAAATGCAAAATCGTGAAAAAGAACACTATGCTTCAAAACCATATGTTTCAAAAAAGAACAGCTTGTTTCATTTGAATTTTTGACCTGCTTCTTTCGCAGACGAAATATCTCGTGGATTGGATGGTTTCACTAAACCTGGACCTTCTGAACCGTACAACGATGGCAACTGTCGATCCGGTTGAAATGATGGTGCGCGGGTCTCTTGATCTCGGCGTCGAGGCTATCATCTCCTTTTCTTACGACAGACGGCTATTTGAGGCCGGGAAGAGAGTGATAACGGTGCGAAAGCGAATCTTACCTATCATAAACATTGATTACGAGGATAAATGAAACTGCTTGCGATTACAGGCAAGATTTTGCTGCTATTTTTCACTACAGTCTCTTACGGTTCGTACAAGATAATTCTGCCAGTGAACGTAAATGTGAGAGGAACCGTCTCCTTTATGAACAAACAGTAATACTAGTAGCCTCGCAATATACCTTTCACCTAGTTTTTGTGAGGTATCATTTAATCATTCCTCATAACAACACTGTTTATACTTCTAATTCTGCTTACGATGATGAATATTGGCCCAGTCATTTTCAATGTGTGGACCGGTTGAGGGTTACACCCGTATAACAATTCACATAGCGGCACAACTGAGCTTTTACAACGTCAGTGTTGAAAAGCACTTGCACCAAATTGCTGCAGACGTGGCTGATGCTACGGATGATGTTGGATGATAAATCATGGTCGAGCCCTTTCTAAGAGTTGGGCAGTCTAAGGCACCAAATGGCTACGATATGCACATTGGCGTGACGCCTGGTGCAATGCTACGTCGGTGCCACGGTAAGGAGTCTATACAGTGACTCTATACTACGCGTCTGCGACGCAACATTCAGTAGCTGCCCACGTGACTTTACATCGGATATCAGGCTCTGTTGTAGTTTCACAACTTGCATGGTTGAACACTAATGCTATCGCGCGAGCCGCCTCGCGTATATCTACACGCCTCGATTTATAGTTCCGTAATGCTGAACCAGGTACCACAGTATATGGAAGTTACACTTCATCGTGCCACGGAAAAGCCGGTGTGAGTTGATCACCGCTTATAAAACAGCCGGCTGACCACCCTGTAAGATGTACGTTATGGCTTCTGCGCGCAAGGAAGCAAGCGCTATTTACTCCTCCTGCGGATATGAATACACCACACACACACACACACACACACACACACACACACACACACACACACACACACACATATATATATATATATATATATATATATAATATATATATATATATAATATGGGGTAAATTTGAAAAAGAGACAAACATGTGAAACAGAATTTTTTTACTGATGTTTCGGCAGGACGACCTGCCTTCGTCAGAGTGCAGACTGACCTGCACTCTGGCCTGCGAAACGATAGTACACCCTGTGTTTCGTCCGTTTGTCGTAGTGCGAACAGGAATTATCGTCAGTACATGCTCGTTCGCCCTCCTTAACTACTACTTCGCTCCCACAACTATGTCCGCCGATTTGTCCGGCATGAAATACAACAGCTATGACGGGCGAGTCTATTTACGTAACATCACGTAATACCATCACGAATGACATCACGTAAAAATGACGCAACATCACATAATAACTGGTCACGTGTCTAATCATCACTGATATCGCGTAACATCTAGTCACGTGAATAAAATCGCTTAGCAACACGCAGCAAGTAACGTAACTAAAAATCACGTAACATCACGTCTCTGCTCGCATGACTGAAAAACAGGCAACATCTAGCCACGTGACTATAATCACGTAAAAATTAGTCACGTGGCTCAAGTCACGCGAAATCGTTTAATAGCTAGTCGTCTGACATATTCCCGGCAAAAACGACGTAACAGCATGTCACGTGACTTGTTCCCGTAAAAGACCCGTCACAGCTTGTGACGCGACTAAAATCAGAACATCGCGTAACAGGTAGTCGACGTGGCATTTCTTGGCAAATCCTAGAATGATTAGTACTGCTACCGAAAACTTAGCATCTTAGCATAAGCTATCTGTAGCAAAGCTTCGCGTTACTAGCGAAGCTTAGCTAGGTCGAACACTAGCGCCGCTGATGGTTCTAGCCTTGCGTCCACTAGTGTAAGCTGCGCAGTTTTTTTAACACGGAATTGTTTTAGGCCGGTGTCCGCCATGGCTTAACTGGCGTATTTCCGTCACGGATATGACGTTGGGAAAATGCGCACTAACAGATGGGAAAGAAAAATCAAGAACAAAAAGTTCCCCTGCCGGGAGTGGAACCCATGATCTTTTGGTTTATGCAGTAAACAAGCAACTAGGTAATACAATTTCTCCTAAAGTAAGTGTAAGATGTATCGACAACTGCTTTCGTATTATCATTGTTCGAGCAGATGGGAGCTAGAATCCTTGATGCTTTTTTCGAGAGTTCACGAGGCAATGTTAGTCGTCCTCAAAAACGTCGTGTGTCGGTTTTTCGTCTGAAAAAAAAAAAGAAACACCTCACGACACTTGAGCCCGTTTTTTTACTGCTCGCATACTGGAAAGCGTAAAAATGTGCAATGTAGAGAATTAGGGCCCGCTCTCATAAGTGGAATCTCTGAACATACCATTACAAGTTCTTAAGAAAAGGCTGAATTTTTTTTCTGGTGCTTTACTTCTAGCCTGCGGATGGTATCGTGGTTGCATGGCGCCGTCAACCTTGAGTGACTGCATGGCAATTTCCCTGTTAACTACAGAACCTCTCATGAGCGTTCTGCTTTTCCTGTTGATTCACAGATGGACCACAGCAAACAACAAGATATATGGCGAGCTAAAAACCATACCATGGGGTATTACGAACAATGTCTGATGATGTATGGTGCGATTCCGCCTCTTGACAAGAAACTTGCTTTGGAGTTACGAAAATACGAGGAGATACGTGAGATGTTTTCCTTATCTATTTATTTACTTATTTATTTACTTATTTGATTGTTTATTTATTGAATGCACAATACTGCGAAATGTTCACGCTGCATCGAGTAAGCCATTACGAAATCTACCTCCATGCGGTAAAAGTGAATGGCATCTCTAATGCTTGGTGACCTAGGGCTTCCTACAATTTCACTGCATCACATTTCAGTGACCTTCATTATACACTAACACAAATACGAATATGACAGCATGTTTAAATGTGAGCAATATTTATTATCCTTTTAAGAATCAGTTAGGGATAAGGGAAGATCTGTTGTAACTAGATGAAGCATGCATTATGATGCTGATGCACCACAAATGTGTCATCAAATGAAATCACTCAAAGGAGCGATGTTAGACACACAGGGTCCGTGAGTATGAGAAGTCACACATTTCCACTTTTTACATTTCGGCACCTAGACCTACATAGTAATATTTCACGCTTGACATGTGCTCTCCGGAGACAAATTATGGATAGTCATTGGCATGCGGGAAATTTTATAGTCTTTCGTGTACCGTAATCTGCAATGTCGCACGATTGTGTCACTTGCAAATGATATGCAACGCTAGGAGACACGCATTTTACAACATGATAACGCAATTATGAGTCGTTATGCGTTATTCTACAACTACTGCTTCTGTTGGTTTCGATAACGCATGTAGGTTTCGCGGGTATTAACAAGGAGCACTCCTTTGTATGTGTTTGTGTGCTTACCTTTGAACAGGCCATTTTCGACAGTGTACATACGAATAGTCGCAGCACAATTACGAAGCACTTTAAGCTGAAGTGTCTTGCTTTCTTTTCCCTGATCTCCGTGAACTATAAAACTGAGATTGATACAATGACACTCTCTCTGTCCTGAATGCGAGCATGCAAGCAGGAGTGCAGACAACAGTTTAATAACGTCTGGGATTTAACACCCCAAAACCACGATATGATTGTGAGAGAGGCCGTAGAGGAGGGCTCCGGAAATTTAGGCCACCTAGGGTTCTCTAACGTGCACCTAAATCTAAGTACACGGGCTCAAACATTTTAGCCTCCATTTACAATGCAGCCGCCGCGGCCGGGATTCGATGCCGCGACCTTCGGGTAAGCAGTCGAGTGCCATAACCGTTAGACCACCGTAGCGGGGGCAAACAACAATTTGTTGATCCTCCAGTTGATCATGAAGAATTATGGCTGAGTCTATTGTATTTGGTGTGAAGCTTTACACCAGCTACGCGTTACGCCATTCACACGATGTGACGCATTGTGTTGTTTTACTCTTCTGCACACAGTATTTCCTCTGGTAACATGATTCCTCATCCGATATGCTGCCTGTATAGTCTTTTTCCGAAGTTCTAAGCACTGGTGTAGCTTTGTGTTAAATAGTGGACTGCCACGGAGAAAATCCTTGCTCGTTACCGGTTGCAAATCTGCTTTCTTTTTCTCATTGTCCACGATAGCTCCCATGGACACCGGTAGTGGCGGCGGTGGCGGCAGCGGTGGACAATTACGTCACCAAAATGGGCTGTTGTGATATCATAGAACCTCACACTGTCAAATGACATTGAACGTCGTGGTGGGGAATTGAATATACTCATATGAACTCGATAACAGAAGCTTATTTGTTAAGCGACTTCAAGTGACTATAGTATGTGTACGATTCTTTACCAACTGAAAATACAAGCCTCAGGCATACCCTAGAGCGAAATATTTATTCGTTTGCACAGCAGAGAACCCACATTAGCTTTAACTGTAATCATTGAAGTGTCATAAAAGCTGCGCAATTTATTTATTCTACATTCATTTATGGTAGGGTGGTAAGTGGACATACTGGAATACGATTTCTCAAACTCCGAGATGTCGCGATGCTCTGTGAGGGCCACGTGTTACCAGAGCTTCACTGTGAGCTTAGGAAGGCAGAAAAATAAACGGGAACGATATATGTATAAATCTGGCCGCTGTATGCTTGTAGCTAAGATGTTTCGAAAATCACATTGTTAGGTATTGGCAGGTTATTCAAATGGCGCAGGTCCATGTTAACAACCTGCGGCGGCTATGATGTTTTGTTGCTTATTATTCAATCACTGATGCCAAATCACCATTGCAAGTTATGTGATTGAGCAGCACGTCCAACTAATAAAACAGCTGTTATCAAAATGACTGTTCGTTAGGCGCAAGCGTTCCCGACATTGTGCCCACTTTACAACAAACGCGGTGGCCCTTCCAAGTCGGCTGTCCAACGTTCGGTGGCCTGATTCGAGACGACTGGTGCTGTAAACGATTACCCAACACTCGCATGTCAGAAGAGCGCCATATCGACCGCGAACATCGGCGCAGTCCGAAAAGTGTGCATGAAAAACCGACGCGATCAATTCCTCGCCGTGATCAAGCTCTTGGCTTTTCGCAGGCTACAACTTGGCGAAGCTTGCTTCGGGACATGGGCCTACACCAGTACAATATCCAACTTACACAGGAGCTGATAGTTAATAACCATCGAAAACGCTGTTTGTTCGTTGACGGGCATTTTAGCGTTTGGAAGAGGGCCCCAAGATTCGCCTAAAAATTATCTTCAGTGACGAAGCATACTTTTTCATGACTGGCTATGTAAAGAATCACAACTGCCGTATCTGGGACGACACCAACCTACACGAGGTTCACCAGGTGGAAATGCGTGAATAAAAACATTCTATTAAGTGCGGATCTCAAGCCGGCGGTGTCACTGGTCCATACTACATATTCGATGGAGGCGAATATTCCTGGGGGCCGTATATATATTGAAGTGGCCGTCTTTACAATATACAAGTCGTTACAATATACACGTCGTTACAATATGCAAGGGCATTTAAAAGAGCCCCGGGCGGTCGAAATTTCTGGAACGCTCCACTATGGCGTCCCTCATAATCATATCATGGCTTTGGGACGATAAACTGCAGGAATTATATTATTGGACCGTACTTCCACGTTAGTGAAGTCCGTTAGTGAAGGCATCACCGTCAACGGCGAGCACTACAGAACGATTGTAGTCAATTTATTTTGGCCCAAATTAAACTATATTGACGTAGACGACGTGTTCTTCCAGCGAGAACGGCGCTACATGCCACAGAATGTCACGATGGAGATTCTGCATGAACACTTTTAGGGTATGCTCGTCTCTTGCAGATGTGGCGTTATTTCGCCATCAAGATTCTGCAATTGGGACAGAAACAGTTTTCTTGTGCGGTTTTCTGAAGTCGCCTGCCCATACAAACAAGCCGAAATTACCCGATGTCTTTAAAGTCAACATAACGCGGGGCATCGCTCAGGCTTAGCGGTATATATGCGGCAGAGTACCTAAAAATTGGAGAACTCGGATCTGTACCACCGTAATAAGCCACGGCGGACATTTGAATGATGTTACTGGCCATAGATATTGGCATACACGATATTGTCAATAAAAAAGAGAATTTTGCGAATAATTCAAACTGTGCTTGTTTTGTTGCATTGCAAAAGTGACCCGTGGTAGAGGACAGCGTACACCTCCAATGCTCAAGGTGCTCGAATAGATTCGCTGTGCGACAGGGAACTGTCTTTTTTGTAACAACGGGCCAATCTCAAAAAGCGTTTGGTTGTCAGCGGGCTTTCAGCACTAAATGTAGTGGCATAAACACCTGCAAGGTCCTCTAGATTCAGCACAGCATTGGTGAAACGGTCGAGCAACCGCATATGCTTAAGCAGGCTGAGAATAGCTTCTGGAAAGAATGGGTGGACCATTTTTAAAGCTATTTGAATTTGAATTTGAACTTTATTTAGACATACACTGTCTGGGATGAAGGGGCTAAAGGCAGGTGCAACTGCATGACAAAGGCCCCCCTACCCATACATTGCTCAGGGGTGGAAAGCCGCGGCACATGCGCAAGTACAGGTAACAATAAAAGTAGGTCAAAACACAGGCATACAGGCGATCAAAACACAATAAGTAAAGCAGTTACCTTCGGCACACACCTAATAAAAATGCGTGACATAGAAATGTTTATACGAGCCCTGATGATGATCAATGTTACAAAACAGTAAAACGAAGGAGAGAAAAACATAAAAAATAAATAAAAAACATCAAGGAACGGCAAATTCACAATATAAGGGGAAGATTAGGAGCTAAACATGAGGTAATCTTTAACTTTTTTCCGGAGGCCATATGTCGAAGAGTTGTCCCGAATCATATTAGCAATTTCTCGATTATTATTTAGAAAACGTGGTATTAAATAGGCGAGTGTCTGAGTACCATATTTAGTTCGGAACATAGACGTTCTGAGTCGATTTTGCCTTAGGTGATATTGTGAATGGTCAGATAACGATGATAGCAACAGGACTTGGGGGTCATGCAAAATTTGCCTATGTGTATGCATAGCGAGTCTTAGTTGCAATAACTTATCTATTCTGAGTATATTAAGCTTGGAAAAGGATGGCGCTGTGTGGTCATTTCGCTTAAGATTTTCGATGCAACGCACAGCTCTTTTTTGTAAAATTAATAATCTATCAAGGTTCGTTTGGGTAGTGGTACCCCAGATTAGGAGGCAGTATTGCAAATGAGAGTGAACGAGGGCATAATATAACTGCAGTTTCAACCATTTAGGCACCAATGAGCTAACATTATACAGTATTGACATTGACCTGCACATGTTTGCATGGATCTTGTTTACGTGAGGTGCCCAGTTCATATTCTCTTCAAAAACACCACCTAGAAATTCATCACTAGGAACTTAGGAATTTATATCAAAAACAACACCTAGAAATTTGCCCAGAGCAAACTTCCAAACCACTTTGAGGGCGCCCGCCCTGCCTGGAAATGACGGCATTGTACCGCCAGTCCTAACGATGGAGCCTCATTCTTTTTACAGACATTGTTCTATCCTCTCCATGGAAGCCACAAAAAAGAAAATTTCGCAGATGTTCTTCAAGTCTCTATGTCATTTTTTGTTCTAGTTGAAGACATCGAAGACGCTACAGTGAAACACGATGAATATGCGTTTTACACTCGCCTTGATCATCTTGGTGGATTCACAAGGCCACACGTTAGTTCAGGTAGGTCAATGTTATAATAAACGGAGCTGTTTAAGACGAGCGTTAGTCCGTCCGTTGTAGACGAAAAACCTCGGAGAGCGATGACATCACCTTGCGTTACCTAGGAACCCCTAGCGCATCTCTGTATAGCTTCGCACCCGCTTCGCATTTTCACTGTCTAGACTTTGCCTGGCAATGCCAGCTACATGGCTCGAAAAAGCTGGGCGTAGCTTGCGCTAGTGGCTCTAGGCCAGAGAGCCACTTGTCTTTCGTCTCTCATGCGGGGAACTATGAGAATAAATGCTGGCTTAGAGTGATAGAGTGGGACTTGGCGAGTCTGGGCAACGCCTCGCAACACTTGGTAAAAATTTTGCAGGGTGTAGCAAAACTCAGTAAAACTTAGCATAACCTCGCAGTAACTAACTAAACTTAGAAATTCCTAGCATAACTTGGCAATACCTAGCAAAACATCGCAATGCCTAGCAATACTTAGCATAACATCGCAACAATTAGCAAAACTTAGCAGTACCTACCGAAACTACCATACTCTTGCAAAACTTAGCAAAACCTCGAAAGTCGAGGACCAGTCAGGAGGCGGTCAGCTTCCCTATGTCTCTAGACTTGCGCCACTAGTGCAAGCTACGCCCAGATTCCATCACAGCTTTTGCATAGCCACGCATAGCCCAGCCCAGCCATAGTATAGTATAGCAACGGGGTGGAAAGGGCAGCGAGGGCGAAGCAGAGTGTTGTGAGGCTTAGGAGGAGGAAAAGGAAGAAGGGAGAGGGTAAAGCATAGCATAGCGATGTATCGTATAGCATAGCCACGTGTAGCATAAAATAGC
Organism: Rhipicephalus sanguineus; assembly: GCF_013339695.2. Lineage (NCBI taxonomy): Eukaryota > Metazoa > Arthropoda > Arachnida > Ixodida > Ixodidae > Rhipicephalus > Rhipicephalus sanguineus. The sequence goes on from NC_051179.1 coordinate 99,479,501, forward strand.
AAAGGGTGGGAAAGGGAAGGGAGGGTGGGGAGGACTAAAAGCAGAAGGAGAGGAATAAATCATACAATAGCCGTGTAGAGTAAACCAAGTCGGTTGGAAAAGGAGGCAAGGATGAGGAGGAGAAGGGAGGGTAAGGCGTAGCATGCCGTATACATATAGAGTAAGGCAAGGAAAGATAGTGAGGTTGAGGAAAAGAAAGAGGGGGAGGGTGTTGAATAACATAGCCGTGTAAAAAAGAAAGTGGAAATTTTTAAGGGCTCGTTTTTCTTTGTTATACACAATATTAACGAGAACTAACAGACAATAATGCCAAGGGAAGCATAGGGTAAGGGCTTCCCTTGCCATTATTGTCTGTTCTCATTATTAGCCGTATATAGTAGAGTTAGCAAGGGGGGGGGTGAAGGGGAAGTGAGAATGACAAGTGATGCGGCAGCGAGAAGAACAGAAACGAATAGATGGAATAATGAAAGGGTGAGGCCGCCATAGCGTACAAATGAAGGTTTTCTTTCCCACGTGGAAGCCTCGCAGGCTGCACGATTTGAACGCCAGCGCGATTGCCCGTGAACACCAGCGTCGCCGAAGGACAGGCGACGCTCCTCCACATTTCCTACAGGTTTCACATTGAGCGTGACTGCATCACTATTTTATTGATTTCTTTTTCAACGTAAATCTTCCGTGTCAGCTTGTGAAGATGTCAGTTTACGAAGCTGCAATCTTTTTTGCGACTGGAGGGACAAAAAACGCACGTTTGTTTTACCAGTTTTATGATTTTCCACGTAGGTTAAATAACATTGCTAAATAATATGTCACGTTGTTGCGATATTGAAAACCACCAAGAACAACAGTCGACTTTTATAGATTCCTGATCGAACCTTCCAGCGCTATCGCTGGTGCTGGTCTTAGTTCAATAGTAAACTCAGATGATCTCGTCGTACGTGCATTCTGATCAAAACTGCATAAAACTATCGGCGAGGTTCCCATACCTTCTGGCACAGCGTGCGCCGTGCGGCAACAGTGTGACTGATCCCCGGTAACAAAAATAGAAACAACGCGCGTCGCAATATAATATCCGATTTCCATGCAAGGCGATTAGACAAGCAATTACGCCGACAAACTCGGCCGTCGAACAATCACCTTACTCTTCAAGTTTTGTTTGCCGTATTAGGACCTGTTACTTTTGAGATTATCCCCTTCAGTCACGGCGTACGCAATTGTGTACGCGTACTTCGGAGGCGCGTCACACGCCGCGTATTTCTTCAAATGAATTGAAACAGTGTGCACATTCGTACAGGCTACCTGAGTGGACAACTAGCAGTCATTTAACTTTATTGTGCGGCGCATTGCTGCAAAGGATCACTTTGCAGGAGGACATTAACATGTTAGACGATCGTTCGACGTGCCGCGTTAAAGTACCAACGTCAAGCGTATTTTATATTCTTTGCTTCAAACGAATACTACCTAAACAAACTCTGCATGCATTTCGGGACTAATAGCTCATCCTTTTTATGCAAGTATTAAAGCTGACTCATGGCAGAATTAAAAATTAGTTACACGCTAATTAGCATTAATTACTGAAACTCACACAAAATAAGATATTCCTTCATTTTCTTTCTTGGAACTTAATGCTGAGTGCCTTGGTATTATGCCACGCGAATTTGACACGTTTGCAGACAGTGCATCATAATTCGTGACTGAAGGGGTTATTCTGTGTTTCCTCGCATCGTGCTAAAGCGCACCGGAATGTATTTAGGCTGTTTTATGTAGGAGCATTTGCACTCTTCGCGGCGAAGTTGCAAAAAACCACTACGCGTTGGAACTTTAGGAGTTTTTACACGTAAACGAGTAATTATTCAGTAACAGACGATTTTCTACCTCTTTTTGCTCGGATTATCCCCTCTCATCGCTTACCTTTTATCTACAAGTTCCATAGCTCGGTAACAAAAAGCAGGCAATTATATTGTACGTGTGCGCCGCGGATACGGAGTAAACCACCCCGCGATGTCTTTTACAGTACCGCGCTTCACTAGCATCAACGTTGTAAGGGTATATGTTTTTCCCGATCGACTTTCGTTATGTCACCTGCATTCTCACATGCAGCCCAACTTGCTACACACTGTTCAAAATCAGTCATGGATAATAAACTGAGACGTGGCGTCCGCAACAAGAATCGACACGAAAGTACAGGAGCGTAGGTTTAGCCAGAGCAAACACCAGCATAGTCTCGTTCGAGCCTTTCCTGCTTAGCGCCGATGATCCGGTTGCGAAACTCTGAAGGGCCGGATTCTTCATTATACATCGAACGTACAGTAAACAGCAGTTGGAATTGAATACATCAATGCGTTATCACTGCAATGATACTGATATCTGGTAATCCCTGTTTCTCCGCTTTTACCAGATCAATGGATTACCTATTTTTCCAAGTACACCAACGGCACATATTTGGGTTCAGATTCTATTTTGCGTCATCCACACGCCACCGCCATCATCGTGAAACTTTTCGCATCTGCGCCTGTAGGCGAGGAAGGCCTGCGATACCTGATCGCCTGGACCTTCTACAGGCAGCTAGTGGAGCTCACTGATCCGTACCTGCTTCTTCGTGGAAGAACAGCGAGCGACGTTTGCTACGAGCAAGTAAAAAGAGTCATGAACCTCGCGATTACCAGCCACTACTTCCAATCCGGTGCGTACATCCGCATCATTGGGCATATTTTACAGCGCTCACATTGACATCCTGCGAGTGCCTTAAGCAGACACGCTGTCAGAGTGACCGTCGGAAGGAGTTGAAATACCAGCAGCTACGTTCGAACTTTCTTTACATGACGCCTATCAAAACGACCGCACAAAACTTGCAGACATCTCCACATTGTGTTGTATATGGTGTTTGGGCTTGTTCGATGTTTCTAAAAGAGCGTATGTAATATGAAGATATTTTGGACTTTCAAGCCGCAGAATGCTTGCTCTGCGGATTTTTCAAAACCTCGAAGATAGTTGCAGTCTGGGAATCCCAGATGCTGTAGTGTCGTCCATCATATGACTAATAGATCGAGAGGACAGACAAACACTATAAACTCCACAATTTTACCCATTTTGTGCAATTTCTATCCGTACGAAAAGAATTCTTGTTTGTAATAATCGATACCTAATCTCCTATTTTAGGGTAAATAATTACAGACGCATTTCTTCGTGATATAAGCGCATGGAAGGTCAGGAGTCCGCGAAAACAGCCGATTTTATGTCCTACCAGTGCCATAGCAATACATGGTTCATTCTCATATTGATATCATGTTGTGGGGTCTGAGCGATATAACGCTGCCGCTCTCGGAACAAACGGAGACAGCTCACGCGGTCGGGCAACAAAACGGAGGTTTATTAACACTTCTTTACATATATGGCGAGCTCGCCGGCCGAATTAGTTAACGTAACACGCTGAACTTATGCGCTGACAATGAATACGGGGAAACATATGACACACATTAGACAATGTAAGACATACAATACAATATAACATAAGACATAGATAAGACATAAAACAAGACAACATAATACAATACAAATGCGAAGGCGGCGCCGCAGATGTACATTTCACTGTATATTGTTGTATATGATTAGCTATCATGGTTTTCTATTATTATATTGTGTTGATATTATTGTTTCGTGTAGTTTACTGCCAGAATTACAGGTGTACTATTGCTGTTTTTTTTTTCCTTGTACTTGTAGTATTATAATTTCTTTTCTGTAAATAAATTTGAGTATTCTGTTAGTGTTGTTTGTTGTTAGAGATGTGTTTATTCAAAAAAATCATTCCCCCTGATACGCTTACACAGGTATTGTTATATGCTTTGTTTTTGTAAATATTTTTTGTACAATGTGTGATATATCTTGTAAATTTGGTGCAAAATATTTTCACCGGTCACTTGTTGCCATGTCATTGGTCTTCTGGGCCCTAGTCAAGCTGTTTCATTACAGCTTTTAGCCCAGGAGACCATCCAGAATGTAATGTTTTCGTTTTATTCTGGAAAATAAAGAGAATGAATGAATGAATGAATGAATGAATGTACGACTCACCACGAGGGCCCGAGGGAAGCGAGCCGCGGTACCGTCCCCCACGGACCCCGCGGCCGTCGTCCATCCGCGCGCGCTGCCACACCCCAAAAGAGCCATTCAATCCTTTCTATCCGCCGGCCTAAATTCGCGGCGGCGATGCCGGCGCCACCGCGCTAAACTCGGGTTACAGCGCCAGCGCATCAATGACCTTGGACGAACGCCTCGGCTTACGCCGAGCACGTGCGTTCCAAACACAGCGGCCGCGCCCAAGTTTCGGCAATCGCCAATACAGGGATGATATAGCACCCCCACAATGTGTATATTGTCTGTTGTGCCGCAAGTGCATCAGATATAAACAAGTTGTAGTACCCTAATAATTCTTCCTTTAAGATGTGCTGCTTTAAGATGCGCTGCACGGGCTGCTTTATTTATGCACCTTATGGGTTTGTGATACGGAACGCTGCTTCTTTTGAAACGTAGTTCGAATGGTGAATGTACAAAAAAAAAGGACAGTCAAGACAAGTTTTCCAAGGCAGCAGCAGGTGGCTAAACAGTATTCGTTACAATTATATTGAACCTGAACATGAAAGCCATATCAACTTTCCGGCTACCAGGCTTGTCCCGATGTCATTTTAAAGAACAGAAGAGCGTAACGTTCCCGATGCTGCTACCGGGTAATAAATATTGGACACGACTGTACATGATGAGAAACAATTTGCAAAGCTGGCAATAATGCTGTCTTGAAGATGTGAGCCAGCTTACTGAAATGGTGTACATGCGCACGCTGCCAATCACCTGTTGCCGTACGATAGCTGCTTTCTCTATACACCATATATGTGTGTGTTACGGAAAACTTGTGCGTTAGAAGCGTAAATTGATTGGTAAATGTACAAAAAGAGGCAGTTGAGAGACATTGCTCAAGAGAACGTAGACAATACCATAACAGGCGAGTAAATGCAGACCAGGCATCGATGCATATAAGGAAGGCGGTCTTGAACGATTAGATCAGATGCTTAAGCGGTATTCACTGCAACAATACACTGCCCAAACATGAAAGCTCTTCACTTTTGCGGTCTACAAGACTTGTGCCTAAGTCCCTCTGGAAATGCCATCCTAAAGTGCTAAAGAGCTAAAGAGCGTAGCGTTAACGATACTGCTACTGGTGAATAAACTAGATCATCTAATATATCACTTCGAAGGCGGCCTCCGGACATTCAAGTAAACGTCTATCTGTTTCTCCTCATGATGTCATACGTGAACAAATGTGTGAAAGCTAGAAGGCCACGCACGAGCTTGTTGTGCCTAGAGATTTCGTTGATCCCGTGATGTCTATAACGTCAATTATGTTTGAAATGGTATCGCTGTATCTAAACCTCCACGCCAGTGTGGGCTGTAAGTGAACTAAGGGACCTCCCTGATGTTTTCAATATTGTTTATTGCGCGTCATTTAAAGATGAGACTAACCTTGTCACATTGTATCTGGTGCAGCTGTCATCGCTTGTTGTCATTTATGCATTGCACAATATGATCATATACGCATACTAAACCGAATAATACACACTAAGCATTTAGTGTTATAACTTCCATGTCTTGTAAAAGAATTTACTCTACATGGTAACATGGTTTAATGTCTGGTTCTTCAGCTTCGCCACTCTGTGTTTTTGGCTATTGTGTGCAGCCCCCCCTCCTCCCAACAGACACAACCTTCCTCGTGGAGACTGTGGGGTATTTGTACATCAGTAAGAATGAGCACCTACGTCCTCGAAACGCCTTGTATGATGTGATGTGTTACAGCCCAAAGGAGCGTTGCATATAAAGGGACACACATGCCTTAAGTATCTCCTGGGGTACGTGTGACAGTACCACTGAAGACTTTATAAACTAAGTCAATCGACGCTTTCTGCAGCCCTGTAGTAGCATGTATACCTAGCAATAGCATGATTTACTTTGTTTACTGACAGACTTCCTACCAGGTCTTAAGCATCAGTGGGAACTGAACACTCAAAAAACATCCAGTGTTGTGTTGTTGTTAAGTAGTAGGAGAAACGACAGAGAAAATACGCGAATCATAAAGATTTCATGGACTGCGGCAAAACAGAGGAGTTATCGCTTGTGCTACTTGTCGACGGGTAACTACGTGTTTGACGCCACGTAGATGACGAGTAGCGCATTCATTGGGAAGCTGTTCGCGGTAAATAAGCTTCTCGGAGATTATTCCTGCGTGGAAAGTTTTTTATATATTTCATGTACTACTAATAGCGTATTGAACCTATCTTTGCACGTGAATGCTCGGCAATTATTTGTCTAAATTTTTTGTGTACACCGAAAGTTTTTGTGTAGTACATGAACCGAGAGTACATATCTATATGCGCCTGCTGCAAAATGTTCGATTTACCCTGTTTTTAGAAGCAATTATGGAGACGCGTACTAACTGTACGTCACCTGCTGCTTGCCACACCAGTCATATCACCGGAATCACGGAAATGCAGTGAGCTCAGATAAGTGGCAATACCATAGAATGAATAGCATCGGCCTGTAATCACCGAGTTATGTGTAAAAACTTGCCGTATTGAAATTTGTAGGCCATTTGTTACCGTAAGCCACAATAACGATTCAATATCTTCAATCACAGTCATGGATATAATGGTGTACATGGTGGAGGCATCAACAGAGTAGGGTACGAATTTGGGCTTGTTGGTGCATGACTTCAAGTAGAAAACAGCGCTACGAGACGGGACAAAGAAAGGGCACAAACACGGCGCCGTGTTTGTGCCCTGTATTTGTCCCGTCTCGTAGCGCTGTTCAAGTCGAAACTTGAAATGCATCAACAAATTTCACGGTAGGCGCCTCCTAGGGCTCAGAGAAGACGCTCACCGTGTGCCACTCTTGCTGTTAAAGGCTGCTCTCTTTCGATTCCCGTTCAGGGTAGTCAACAACTACACGCAGGTGTCTACAGCTTTCATTTTGTTAGGGTAATGGGTACGGCTTAAATCGAAATAAATATGCGCTCAGTGAGGCACACAAGAACACACAGCCCGTTTGCACCGTGTGTACCATAGTATCCAACATTGTGCCGGAAGACGACATTCCATAATAATAGTGGATTGTCTGGAGGGATGATGGAGAAGTTTTTTGTTCAGTATTATTTATCGGTAGAAATTTATTTTTAAAATGTGTAATACAATATTGCTCGTGAGGCGTTAGGTAACAAGGTGCCCTGCAATGTGTCTTTATTAACAGTGGTTCCACCTCGTATGGTATACCAGACGAAGCGCATGGTGACTCGAATCCGCCACACCTTCGTCAACGCCATGGAATCATCGAGCTGGATCAGCCGCAACGCTCGAGAATATGCTATCAAACTGTTGTACGACATAACGGCATACGTGGGAAGTCCAGGACGGCGATTAGATCCAGATTTCGTCGAAGAGATTTACAGTCAGTGTTCACGAATATGTACTCGCTTAATCCCGAATACATAAATAGTTACAGGAAGTTTGTTATGATTTCTTTGCAAGAGCTGCTGGTACAGCGCCACGAGTTCAGATATAGAACTTTCTGCAAGCGTGCGCGTTGCGCCCGTTAGCTAAACGCGAATTCTTGAAGAAATATATGTATATATGTACATTATTCAGCAATTCAAAGCCTAGAATATTTTCAAATCATGGAACAAATTTCTTAAATGATCATAAGCAGCATGAACCTTAGGGGCAAAGCAGTATTCGATGTCTTTGCTGGAGTCACCAGCTCTTTGTGCTGCTAGGCCTTTTCGAACCGGCATGTTATCATGATTTGCTTAGAATTCTCCGATGGCAACGCCTACCGCTGCATTGCAGGCCTTGTACTTCCTAGTTCCATGGGCCATTGACGCAACATTAGGAGAATGTGTTGACGATTTTACAAAGAAGCACTCATGTAGAGTGCTCACGGATTTCGACGCGATATTAAAAAAACAGTATAGTGGCTGGTACGCGCTTTGGCTTGTGCCCACCGCCTGATGTCGCTACGACATGAGACTAGTGTTGAGACTAGTTCAGACCGCTAAAGTTCAGGATATTTGGTATTGACTCTAATAGGACATGATTACTAGCGTAAAATGACACGGGGACCAGTGTGCTCCTTCTTCTCATCCCCGTCTCTTTCTACGCGAGTAATCACGTCCTATTTTGGCCGGTAAAGGTAACGCTGGCTCCGTTTTAAATGTTCTAGTCGAAATTGCATCAATATGACACCAACTGAAGACGTTGCAAAACAAACGAATATGCATCAGGTAGCCTTAAATTGTTGAATTTCAATCCGTGTGGACTGTACAGTTATTTATGTACAACTACGGCAACTGAGTCAAGGTTATTGAGCCTATTGAGCCACCTACGGATCGACAGCGTGCGGGGGTGAGGCTGTTCACGTCGACAGATTGAAACCCCGCTACGACGCACCGACGCAGTCGAAGTCTACTAATGATACAGCGTTATTACATGTTTGACGTTGTGTTTACATATCACGAATATTGGTTTATCAACTCTGCACACTTAGTGCGTGCAAAATATGCTCTGAAAATGCTAAAACTGCTTCAATCCTAGAGGGTGTTCCTAGAGGGTCTTTTATAGACTATTACGACTGTGTTAGTTTCATTGAGCAAGTAACTTACATTAAGTAAAGGTGAATCAGTTTTATAAAGCTTTTCGAATCCCTCAAAGTCGAGCGACGCCTTGCTACTCTGGAAAGTGCACTTGCGACCTAGTCTGATTGAACGTCTTTTATGCTGAACGAAGAATGTGCGCGACAAGTGAGATCGCCTCCGATACGTGAACGTATTTCGCTGTCACGAAACGTAAAATCTTATTTCCGTTTAAAACATACTGTCCACCACATACGAAAAATAGGCCGGTTTACAGAAACACGTCCAATTTTGCGGATGTTGGTGTGCTCCTGTTAGTTGTATAGCAAGCGTGTTATGCAGAATCCGCAAGGTGGTGGAATGGTCACGGAATGGTGGAGTGTCTTCTTCCCGATTCGACATCAAAGGTACAAAAAATATCGCTACGGATGTCTCGCAAAATAAGGGCAAGCCTACATAGTGGATGAAGAATGCGTTTTGAAGCGAAGGATCTGTTACATAAAGCTTTGTGACGAACGTGTCCTACTCCTTTCCCTATGTCTCGCCTAAAAGCCAATAGTCTTTTAGCCTTACGGCGACCGACCAGCGATCTTTATACAACTTAAGGGTAAATTTGCAACTTTTCTGTGCGATGAGTCTCCCGCTTTTGACGTCTTTGCATCGCAGCTCCATTCGTTGTCCCTTGGTAGCGACGAACCGCCCCTAATACTGAGATCACTCCGCCACCACGCAGCGAACCTGTTTTTACTTCCGAATAAGCGAAAGTCAGTTCACCCTTCTGAAGCAGTATACAAGTGTAGTTCTCAGCTGCCAAGACAAGCGTTGCCAACAGGTTAGCCACATAACGATAGCCGATAGCGCAGCGAGACTCAACCATTATTGTGGTTGATTGTGTGCAGAGGATGAACGTATTTGCCGTTAGGATAATCGTTTTTCGCTTGGCACAGAACCGTACCCGGACGCACCAGTGGACCAATTTTTCCCCACATGGATAAAGGCTCTCTCTCTTTCGGCTCGCTACATGTTGACGGATAAGACGACTGTGCTGTACGACGACGAGGAACCCACCGCGAATTACAGGGTGGGCGAAGAAATTTTTATAATAACGACAGCGATTATGCATCGTCCCTTCTTATATTTGTACGGGCCAATCGGACTGAACTATGGAGGCCTTGGGATGGTAAGCGCTGTATTTTTCTCAGGATAGGCAAGAGATATCCTTCTAGTTTGCCACACTGAAAATACTGTCCTGCGGCTCCAGAGGAGTGGAACACATACAAAAAATATCCAGCTGAGTGGATCATTGCATACCTGTGCAATGACTTGGAAATCATACATGGGCACTCACGCATCCCAGTTTAAACGCTCCTCGTGCGCTATCTGTAGAATGTGCATAGTTATCGGGGTCACCGGTACCATATTGTTACAAGCGTCGCTGGCATTCGAAACGCCGGCAATACATGAAGAAGTGGCTTGCACCAAGCGATGACAGGTGCGATAGTTTCAGCGGGTCAAATGTAGTCATAGTGCAAGGCGTCAACAGTTGCGCGGGACGCTATACATAAGCTCTTATGTTTGTAGGACACGCGAAGATATATCCAGAGGTGAACTATCTATATGAGAGGAGAGAGGGTGACTGCTACTTGGTTCAGGCCTCGATAGGTCATGCATGCATGAAAACATGCATATCTGAAAGACAGGTCATAAAATGAGTTGCATGACGCGTCATGAATGGCTTAAGTCAGAAAGCGTGATTGTGGTCACTTTAGCCTAAATATCTCAATATCAAATGACACAGCATGAATCTCTTGATTACAAGGCATGACGTGTAACGTACTTACTCGCATAAGACGAGGACTGTTTGGTATGGTGTCAGTCAGTCTTCTAGAATGATGCCTAATATTGGACGTTTGTTGTCTCGCGCTGGTTAATATTCCTTGAATCCTGACACCCGCTTGAAAATTATGTCAAATAAGGGCTACTCTTTGCTGAAGCTAGCTAGTGCCAACTAATTTCTGTTAGTGGTGCCTGCGATTTCTGCTGTCTGGTACTTGCAACTCTTCACTCACATGTAATGCTGGCTAGTGCATGAAAATTTTCACGTGTCCCGAATAATACACGCACGTTGGCTCTGAATTAGCTAGTGCTTGCTAGTCTTGTTCAACCGTAGTCTATAACGGACCGGCGTTCAGTGTCTCTCAGATAGTGTCGGCTAGTGCTTGCCTAGGACTCACTTATATTGTCTGTCTGCTACTGTCGCCCACTTCGACCAGTGCTGGCTAATGGTGGCTGCGGTCGTACAGTGCTCGCCATTGACTCTTAGAAAGATGCAAGGAACGTTACATGTGTACTACTATGAACATGCCACTTACAGTATAAGTGTTGCTGCACCCCCAAGGAATGCGCCAAAGATCGTTACTTAAGTAGGGATGTCGGGATAGCAGCGCGCCGGAGCTTGCGCCTCTCCACATCTCAAATGACGTGAGCGTTCGAAAGCACACTATTTATTTGGATGACAGGGTGTAGTATATGTACGCGGTAAGCCCGCATCATGCACATTACCACTGTGATTAACCATGTGCCTTCGTTTGCTTCGCAACACTTCGCTCCAAGCCATACAGTGGGCTTAAATAGGTGTTTGCTGACTGATTTGCGTGGCATCCATTTGCTGAGTTCGTGGAATATACAGGCATTTTTGTGCACTGACACTTTCTTGTTCTGATTGCAGGTGATAGGCCACGAGCTCATGCATGCATTTGATGCAGACAACATAAGGGGTCACGAATGGTCACACGAAATTACAAAGGAATATACTGAAAGGGCACTCTGTTTGCGGAGGTCGCATCAGTCTGTTGTGAGTAGTTGCACCTTGTTGTATTAAATATATTGTGAGCACTATGCATACGCTACATATTCTGATATGCTTATACTAGCCGTCACTGCATGGAGCCATGGTAGTGGCGCCATAGCTCGCCAGGATAGGGACGAGGCTCGTGGTTTATACATTGCTTCACAATGTTTAAACATGCGCATATCTGAGAACGTTCAAACAACACCCAAACACTGCAGAGGGCATATTAACGATCAGGCTGCTGCTGATGATGGCGATCATTTTAACACTGTCTTCTAAGCACTTTTCGCACCCCATTTACATGCAATGCCTTTCAAAAAATTACACCAACTCACGTTAATGGGGACCATGAGGCGATGCGAAGCCGGAGCACTTGCACGATCGCGTTCCGTTGGCGTTCGTTGGGCATGCTACCGACCTCGCGTCGTGGAACGCGAAGAGGAACACTACGCGCGCCGTGTCTTCCCTCTAGCCTGGCCGATAATTCTCCCAGGGCGAGCGGGGCACGCGGTCTACCGGCGCGCGAGAGGGGAGCAGCGCAGGAGATGAGAGAGAGGGGAGGGGGCGCGCATGCGCTGGCGCTCATCGCGGCGCTGCGCAGGAGAGAATTTCGGCATGTCGAGCCCGCATTTCGGAGGAGTCAACCGAGGCAAGCGCTGTTGTGAACGCGCGCAGCGCTCTACCACTTGAAGGAGAGGAGACTAGAGGAGGAGAGTAGCGCATGCGCCGCAAGAGCAGCAGCGGGAACGCAGGAGAAGCGCAAGCAGGTGCTGGAAGAGAAGTGGAGAGAGTAACGCGCAGCTGTTGCAGAGAGGGAAGGAGGAGAGTTGCGCATGCGCAGTGTGAGTGCGCATGCGCGGGACATATCCCCGAGCAAGAGACGCCTTCGCATCTAAAATCAAACTCGTACTAGATCACTGGCCACGCTTCAAGCTAACCTATATTGGATGAAAATGATCTCGGGGCTTATGCCTGCTTGAGAGCCAACTAGCAGCGACTACTACTGAAATTTAATGGAATGATTTCATTCCAAGAGCAGGTGCTTTTCTTGGGAGCAGAAGTGGAGAGAGTAACGCGCAGCTGTTGCAGAGAGGGAAGGAGGAGAGTTGCGCATGCGCAGTGTGAGTGCGGACTAACACGCCGCGGGACATATCCCCGAGCAAGAGACGCCTTCGCATCTAAAATCAAACTCGTACTAGGTCACTGGCCACGCTTCAAGCTAACCTATATTGGATGAAAATGATCTCCGGGCTTATGCCTGCTTGAGAGCCAACTAGCAGCGACAACTACTGAAATTTAATGGAATGATTTCATTCCAAGAGCAGGTGCCTTTCTTGGGAGCAGCTGGGACCGTTACGGCGCCGGAGGAGTAGGTCTCAACTACACGCTTCTTCTGCGTGGCCTTCGACATCCGCTTCGACAGCGCACGAAATACAGTCAACCCAAAGAATACACCAGGGCGCACGAACGCCCACGTGCCAGTGCCGCTAGAAGACACCAAAGTCAAGGATTATGGTCACCTCCTCATTTTTCGTCCTCGGAACACAATATCGCAAAAACACGTTGCTTGTTTATCGGGAATATCAATTAGGAACGGTGACCTTTCGATAACCTCTTCATGCTTAATGATCCAGTGCTAGTGTGTGTGGAAGTCGGAGCGACAGCGCTGCTTCTTAGAGCGACACCGCTGCTTCTCCAGGAACAAAGCCAGAAAATGCGTAGTCCCATCAATCTGACAATCAAGCGTATCCAAGCTCACGGAAATGTCTCTTGGAATCGCCAGCACCGCCCATTATCGTTTACAGATTGCCTGTGAAATGGCGCACAGTTCTCTCCGTTGTTCGGGGGCTTCGATGTCCTCATCCCCTACCGCAGCAGATGCTTCGCCATTTCCTGGAAGCTTCTGATTTTTCGTTGAGTTTTCCACATCAGTAACCTTGCAGAAATGGCAGCAATGAGAGCGCTGTAAGACAAGTCGTTGTATGACATTCTCTTTTCGAACATTGATGTGCGTCAGTGTTTTCAGACCGCTATAGAACAACCAAATAGTTATCTCTCTTAGATGGTAACAGCGGTAACGGAGCGCGTTTATGAATTATGCATTACGCACCGACGTCAACATCCACTAAAGATTTATTAAAAGAAGCGATGGCGACAGCTAATAGTAGTTAAAGTGTCTAATACATATCTCAGGATTTGATCGTAGAGAGCATGGCTGCGCCACGGCTAGTGCCAGGATGGCCCGAGTTCGGGGATACTCAGAATCTCTCCGAGCTCTGGCGACACCGCCTTTGAACAAACTTATAGCCCGAAAAGGTCAAATCCAGGACTCAGCACGCGCCACGATCCTTTGGTTACGATGGAACTCGTAGAGATGTCAACGGTGGTCGTCAAATGTTGAGTGGCGTCTTCAAACCAGCAGCATCTTCTTCCCTTGTTTGTCCTTCCATGGATGGCCGAAGTGCACCCATGCAAAGAAAGTGTCAGAAATTTTTTACCAATGATGTTCTTTAGAAGTGCAGATTATTTAAAGGGGTGGCGCCACCAAGTTTGTGGCTTGCGCGTTCTGAGCTGTAAGCGTTTCCTATGGGTCCCGGTAGCATGATGCACGAATCCAATATTCATGTATTCTCGCTAAATAATTTAATATCGCCTTTTGATGTGAACAACTTTAGATTTCGGTTTCTGGGCGCCGAGGTTGGGCAGTGACGTAGAAGTGTAGGTGGCTTGGTCACGTAACCACACAAGGCTATGATGCACTTAGCCAGGAAGCGATCGAAACTTGGCGAGTGATGTAGCAACCGATGGTACTATAGTGAAGTAGAACATATTCTCGTTTACTACAGCCGGTACGTATGTTGCGGAGGTGGCGGAGGTCCGGAGGTCACTCACGTCACTACAACAAATCTGGTGGGACGTCGCTACAACTTTCGTTGCCCCTCCGATACAGCTACGTAAGAGCTGGCGCGCTAGCGATGAGTCTCGATCAGGAGATTGAGCATTTAGGTACACTTTGAGAGTGAATTAAAATAATATATAGACGTTTTATGAGTCCGACCCTTCGTGTGCAGTGTCCTTGCATACAGAGGAAACCCACAACAGGCTTGTTATAGCCTCGAAAATTGATGGCACCACACCTTTAAACTCATCATCACGCGTTAAATGCCTGCACTCAATATCCTTTAGATTAACTAGTAACGTGGCCTCCGAAATGTGCCTTTCAACACCGCGAAGCCGGAGCTAATCGCCGAGGCCACGTGTATCATCATGGTTATCTCGATCAGCCTCTATCTTCGAGAGCGTTGCTAGGGACCCTAGCCTTTCACGGCAGACGACGCGCACAATCTTCGTCCTCTTCTTCATCTTCTTCTCACTCCCCGAACTCGTGCGTCCGGCAGATTAGCTAATTAGTTAAGCGGTACACCTAGCTAAAATGGCCAAGACATGCTATAACCAAGCTAATAAAGCTGAGTCATACTAAGACCCACATAACTAAGGCACACCTTCCTAAGACAGAGGCAATTAAGACCAGACTAATTAAGACTACGCTAATCACGATAAATAAAATCAATACGAGGTTAAGTAAGGCCTTGCGAATGAAGATCATGCTGATGGAGGCGGTGTTATTAGCTGTATGCCAAATAAGGCTCTGTTTATTAAGCGTGATTTAGTTAAGGCCGTGTTAACTAAAATTTTGATAATTACGACTACACTAATACAATGTATATTAGGGCCTTATATTTGAGACGAAGTAAATTCATGCCATGAAAATCAAGACCACCTGATTCGGTCTTCACTCAAAGCAGACTGAGAAAACAGAGCACACTGAATTGACGGTGAGGCACGTAAGAAGCTGGAAGACTGCGAGTGATCACAAGCTCCGCGGGTCGCTGAAGCCTTGCAGCACTAATACAAGCTGCCCACAATTTTTATATGCAGAGAGGCTGCTAATAAGCGTCCACCGCGAGAAGTGCTTGACATTCACACCGGCACTATGACAATCACGAGATCAACTTGGGCCTTCTAAGAATCAGCCAGCTTGAAGCCGAATTCGCATGTCAATCGGTTTGATTGAGAGACGCCCATGGCAAGCATCGGGCCAGCCCACCGCGTTTGCTTTTGCCGAGGTGCAGTGCTCACGCCACAACGCCACCGAGCTGCACGATTCAGCTATGAGCTGACTCGCACAGCCGATGCACACACCTGCGAAGAACTAAAGCTTCCTTCCTCACGCAGCTACGATGCCTCGGATCATTTCACCGCGCTCACGTCGTACCATTCATAACAGAATTGCCGCCATGAAGCGAGCGCACTGTTTTCATATGCGGTGAAAAATACTACCATTTCGCTTGTTTGTGTTGACATTGTTTCTACCAATTCGCTACCGCAGAAGAATCATCAGACGTATCTTGTAAATAACAGTGACATGTCCATTTATTGATGAAGGTACATAGAAGCGCAAAACACACAAAATACACAAGAATAACAGGACAAGACGAGCGCTCGTCTTGTCCTGTTCTTTTTGTGTATTTTGTGTGGTTTGTGCTTCTGAGTACCTTCATGGATCAGTACAAACTCGCCTAACATTCTGTTCTTCTAAACCATTTATCTATCTGTAATACTCGATAGAAGCGGTACGAACATGCACGGGAGTGCTGCTTGCCCGATTTTGTTGCCTTCGAAAGGGGAAATGTCCATGCTCCAGGTGGATCGAAAGAACTTGCCTGAAATGGGACAAACGCTTACGGACACCTCTGTGCGAGGCGCGGTGTACAGTTGGCGTAGAGATAGTGCGACAATCACGCTGGCGTTGCAGCACTGTTCAATTATTCACTAAGTTGTGGCGCTGACGCGTTCGCACGCGGCGCTCCTTTGAAAACCGCTGCGAATGCCGCATGCGTTTCTGACGCCATGTGGCATTCGCAGCCTTGTTAGCTAAGTACACCAAGCATACTCTTAACGCTCATCTGACAAAGTACAAAACACAATGACAAAGTAACAGAACGAAACCCGAATAACTGCATCGGTGCTCCCCTAAACGAGATAGGCTTGCATATTATTTCCTTGCCGTACCAATATTGAACTCGGCATTCACGCATACGGTGTAATCATTGGCCTGACCGTTATTTGCAGCTCACCACGCGTGTCCTTCAGGCTTTGAACGACACAGTGGACTCCGAGAACCTTGCTGACCTCGTGGGAACCATGATTGCGTACGCGGCCTTTGCTTCATTGCCAGAAAAATACAAGAGCGTGAAGCTGGTGGGCTTCAACATGACGTCAGAGCAACTGTTCTTCGTCAACCACTGTGTAAAGTGGTGCGCTTACCTCAGCAAGTCAACCGAACGCTACGCCCCATTTCGCTCACGTTGCATAGTTCCACTAAGGAACATGCCCGAGTTCTCGAGGGCATTCGGCTGCAGCGCGGGAACACGCATGAATCCGCGTGAAAAGTGCACCTTTTGGTAGCAAGCAGTCTATTGCCCTTTCTCCGTTTAATTCTCTCAGTAATGCTTGTGTGTTTCTTTTCTTCATGCAGAATAAGCAAATAAGATTAAGGCGCTATTAAAACTCTTCGTCAGCCTTATCGGAGTTCTATATTTACACCGTTTTTACAATCGGATTGGAACGGAAAACCTTCGAGTTTGTCATTTCAATTCACTTGGTCATTGGAGTTGCATTACTTTAGACAGATGTTTATGATGCTTTTCTGAATACCATTTCCAGTGGTCTGTACTCGTAGTAAGTATCTCAACAGTCCCATACCACCAAGCGCTCACAAAATGTGTGAACTGCGCTAAGAGCCGGCAGTCGGAGTACTATAACTTGCGACTAGTATATATTTGTAGAGAATATCGTCTGCCATATCTTTTATGAGGTCCTTGTCCACAATGGTGGACAGTCATAGTTTAGCGTTAGCGTAATAGCGGGTTTAAGCGAATAGCGTTACCGTGCCGACAAATGCTCGTTGCAGAGAGCGTTTTAGTATAGTGGGATAGCGTTTACGTGCCCAGGCTGTAACAGCGGCGTCACCTAGAAGAGAGTACATGCGTTAAAAAAAGTAAAGAAAAAAAAACTCAGAATGCTCGCCTGTATCCCTCACGCAGGAATATTTCGTTTTTAGTAACAATAAAAGTAAATAGATATGAAGCACGCACCAAAAGCGAAAATTTTTATCTTGCAGACTTGTTTACACCGATCCTCTAGTTAGGCCTAGGGACGTTCCAAACGGAAAGCGATCTCAAAAAACACTCTACGTTATCCGTAATACTCGGTAGTCGAAGCTACCTGAACGCAAGCGAAGCCACATTTCTCATCACCGGGCACACTGATACGTATGGTTTGAACTTGCACGCACTATAACACACAACACAAACAGCCCAGAGTCGTGGGAGTCTCTCCTGTGTGCCTGCGAGCCAGCAGACCAACGCCGGCTGATCCAACGCGCGGTGGAGGCTGCGGTATCCCAAGGGAACCCCGCCGACCTCCTCTAAGTCAAAGTAACCAGTCTTCGCACCGGTCCCCCCTTTTTTGGGCGTATTAAAGAGTACACTACTAACATCATTTTACGCAGTCGTTTGCTGCGAAAGACGTCGATCCGTCTACATCAACGCTAAAATCAGTTCGAAGCGGGCGTCCGAAACCACCGCCATGTTTTAGGTATAATATATTAACAACTGAAACAAGGTAACACTAAATCTGAAAAAAAGCGTGCCTACGGTAAACGCTAGGGCTCGTTTAGTGTACTGCGCATGCGCATTTCGATCCCGCTGTTCCGCTAAGCGCACTATCCCGCTAAACTCAAACTACATAATATACTTTGGGGGAATGTAGGGGCCCTTAAAAACACACTAAAGCGTTTTCTCTTAATCAGCTCAGCACTGATACACGCAGCGTACTGTCACGGGGTCTTGACGTCGACGAAGGCAGCAGTCGGCGTGTCCAAGATGAAACTTTTTATTTGGCCAAACTTGTGGCCTGGAAATAAACTCAAACTACAGCAATACATGCTGTACACTGGACACGTGTAAAGGGGCGTTAACATAAAACTTAGAAAGAAAGCAGCACGTGTGGCAATATCAAACCGCCATTGCACTACAATATTAGAATGTACACCTTCTCGGGACTCTATGCTACCCAAATGTTGTTGTCTGTAGCGAGTTTCTTAGACATAATCCATGTCTACGAGAACTGGAAAATTAGTGTCGCATAACGCCAGCATTGAAGAGCTGCTGTGGCAACGCTGCTTTGCCATGAAGGCTCAACTGACCTAGGAGGCCTTCTAGGTCATTTCTAGTGTCGCCATGGCAGCTCGCAGAGAAACACTGCCACATTCACCTGACAATATGGAAATCACCCCTAATCTCATCGCCATCCTGACATGCCACTGCCGCACAATCACGTTCCACCTCGAAAGATGACTCATCCCATTGGAAGTCAGCACTGGTCCTGTGAGTGGATGTTTCTTGCGTCCTAGTGTTTCGTGCTGTTTAACTTTGCACATGACGCAACAACTTGCCCAGACCAAACCCCTCCTATACCATGTTTCTAAAATATTTAATCCGACTTAACGCAACAAAAATATAGCAAAATTACATAGACGTTTCGCCACCTATGCGGGTGGCATCCACACTATACACTGGCACCAATTAAGCGTAGGTCGCCCAATCCACTTGTTAGTCACATATGTCCCTGTAACTGTCCGGTAGGGGGCCGCGTTTGTTATTGCAAGCCGATTTCTCGCGACGGATGAACCAGGATTCCAGGAGTGTCATTTGCCCCCGCCACTTCTCCCCAGCCAGTGTCGTCATACCGTTGATGTCGAAATGCCCTGTTGTCCAGCAGTGTTCGACGAGCTCTGTCTTAGAAAGCGTGGCATGGGTGACATTCGCCACGTCCCCTTTGTGTTTTCTGAGCCTCGTTGATCGTTTCCTGCCTGTTTTGCCGATGTATGTAGCGTCACAATCCCCGCATTGCACTTTGTAGACGACCCCGCTTTGATTGTTCGCAGGTGTGCGGTCTTTGGGCTTAGCGAACACGTGTCCCAAGGTGTAATGATGCCTAAAAACGGTTTCTATGCCCAGCGGCCGCAAGGGCTTGCCAAACAGAATCGGATTTACTGTGAGCGTAAGGAACAGACACAATATACGTCGTCTTTACTCGTGGCACACTCCTCGTTCATTTTCCCATGTGCTTCTGGGTGTCGTTATTAAAGATCCTGGTATAACGCCATTGTTCCAGTGCACCAACCACGTTTTCCACTTCATGTAGTCGCAACTGTTGATGAGAGCACACCGCATCACAACGTGACTAGAACGTCCTGAAGACGGACCGTTTGTGTTGGTTTGAGTGTTGAGATTCAAAGAACAGAAAATATCCGCTGTCACCTTGCTTCCGGTACACTCGCGTTTCCGCCCTGAAATTATCAGCCCTACGTAGAAGTACATCCAAAAAAGGCAAGACATTGTTTTGCTCGGTTTCGCATGGTGTACTGAATGGCGTGCTGTACGCTGTTTAGCGCCTAGTGGAAGGCCTCCAGATTGGCCCTTTTCAGGATAAGAAACTTGTCATCCACCTACCTACAGTAAATTTTCACCTGAAAGGGCAGTGAATCCAGCACAAGAGTTTTGACGTGCTCCACCTTTAGGTTTACCACGGGAACGGAAAAGGAATTTCCATAGGGCACCCTTCAATTTGATGGTAAATCACGTTGGCGAAACTGAAATAGGTTTGTTTAAAGCAAAACCACAGCAAAATTACGATCTCCTCCACAACTTTCTAAATTCCGACCATCTTTCAAACGAGCCTCCGCCACCTCACAGGCAAGGGCGACAGGGACATTTGTAAAAAAGGAAACAACATCATAAGACACCATCGCATGGTCATCATCAAAATGCTGAGTGCGCACGTCCGTTACAAATTGCTGAGAGTGCTTAACTGACCTGGTATTGTCCTCGGTTAGCGGCCTCAGCAATCCAACAAAAAAATGACAAGTTGTAAGCTGGTGACCCAATGATCTACACAATAGGACGGACAGGACAACCGTCTTTGTGCACCTTGGGCATCCGAAGTCGGTGGTAGAATATTTTATCCATGCTTCCTTCGTTGCGCAGTGCCCGTAATTTTTCAACCAGCTGTCGCTCTGATTTCGCTGTCGGATCATGGTTCACCTTCACAAAGTGCAAGGAATCGTTCAAGATGTACATTTCCTCCTCATAATACTCTCGGTCTAGCAAGACCGTGCCTTTGCCCTTGTCAGCAGAAAAGATGACGATGGAGTTATCCGACTTGAGGTCCCTGAGCGCAGTGCGTTCCCCAGCGGTAAGGCTCGTATGAGGACTTTTGGCATTCGCCAGTACACTTACGATACGGCTACGAGCTAGGCTCACGCCATTTGCCTGCTGAAGGTGCGGCAAATTCTCCTCCGCCTCCGCGATGGTGTCACTTCGGCACTCTCCGTGGGGCCATCGCGAAGTTCAGGCCTTTCGACAGCAGACTGATATGGTTGTCCCACAGATTGAAACTGTTACGTTACGGCTGACGATGATTTAACAATCGGGCAACTTTCTGGCGATGGACATCGTTGAATTTGTTCCTTTCCAAATCGTCAGCTTGTTTGTGCGCCGCGATAATGTCATGGAAGTCATTGGGACGGAGATTTGAGCGCGGACAGGTTTCCGCCGCATACATAAGACGTCTTACTTGCTGTATTTTTTGCCTGTTGTCTTGGATTAGGGCTTTGAGACAGTTGCGGCTGAAGTCCCGTGCAAGCTTGCGGCCGTTCGGGGTGTCAACGGGGGTCTTGCAGTAAAGGCCTCTGGGTACCACTTCGTTGTTGAGGTATTCGTAGTTGAAACGCAGATGACATTCTAGCCGCTCAGTCTTCCTAGACTGGCTGATGTACTCCTTCACAGTGTACTTCCGTACAGAACTGTTCCAAAAGCCGGGTGAGTTCATGATTTTAAAATATTTAGTCTGACTTAACACAATAAAATTATAACAAAATTACATGTACGTTTGGCCACCTAATCGGGTGGCATCCTCTGTATACACTGGCAGCTGCTTAGCGGAGGTCGCCCAGTCCACTGTTAGTCACATATGTCCCGGTATATGTCCGGTAGGAGGCCGCGGTTGTTATTGCAAGGTGCAGGAAGAGAGAGACAGAAAAAGGCGATTGCCGATTTCGCCTAGCTGGGACTGCCCAGAGTCCTGGCAACGTGAAGACGGGGCCTAAAAGGTGCGTTGCTTCCGCCAGGGGGCCCTAAAAGTCCAGTCAACCGGCGTCGGCTCAACAACACTGGTCGCCTTTTAACCAGACGCGGCAAAGCAACGCACGGTGATCCGTAGGAGGGGTGGGAACCTCCCCGTTTGGTAGGGTCCGTGGTGACGCCGCTCAGCAAGCGCCTACTCGTGCAGACACCCCTGCGGGCGTTTCTCAAAGAACTAATATAACAATGCAAATGTGCAAAAGGAAGGACAGAGCGCTAGTAGATGCTTCAATAATGGAAGAGGAAGATGCTTCCTCTCCGTCATATGGAATGCGCCCCATAGGGTAAAACAATAAGCGTCATTATGAGCATCATGAGCATCACAGAACCAAACGGAATAATCTGCCCACTTGCTCGTCAATCCACAGTATTGGTGCATGTCCTTGTCTTAACCAGGCTCTGCTATGAACTACGCTTTCGGATGATACGCAAAACGCAGCAGGTACAAGATAATTGTTCGGTTCGCTTGTACCTGCTCGAGTGTGTTGGATTCGCTTGTAACCACAGGAGTAGGGCGCACTTATTTGAGTTGGAAGTACACTAGCATTTGAAGAGCTAGCGGCAGCTGGTTTCGTCTCCCCAAAACAAACGCTCTGCGGTACACCTCCAGTAAAGTCCTTTCTGCAGGGACTCCGATACCAAATTACACAACAACACACGATCGTTGCTCTCGTGCTTATATATCCGAGGATGGCAATAAACTTGCCCACTCCTTAGCTCGAGAACTTACCTACCGAGCTCTGCACTGGCTAGCCACAGGAAACACACGTTCATTGAATTTATAATAATAATTTCTGGAGTTTTACGTGCCAAAATCGCGATGTGAATATGAGGCACGCCGTAGTGGAAGTATCCGTAAAATTAGACCGCCAGTTGTTCTTTAACGTCCACTGATCTCTAGCATTTCGACGCCATAGAATTGCCACCGCGGCGGCCGTGAAAGAACCTGCGACCTTTCGCTTCCAGCCTAGCACCGCTACCACTGTACCGCCGAGGCGGCAATAGTAGAGATAATGCCGCAAAGTATGTAGAGAAACAGCGGATGGACATGTATAAAACGCTCTGCCTCACGAGAAACACCTTAAGAAACAAGCATGGGACGAGCATCATTTAGATATTGAACACATACCCTCCTTTGCACGAACAGCGCAGGAGCTATACACGTATGTCTCTGGTACGGAGGCCATTCAACACAACCACATGTAACACACATCTTGTACAGAGAAACCAGTCGCGTGTGACTGTGGGAATACACTAGTATACGAACTTGGTCGTGGAAGGCGCGACTAGCTGACCTGGGCGCCGGAAGCCAGCTAGCGATCACTGGTCAAGCCCGATGAGCCGTTGTCGCCACCGGGGCCTTGCAAGAGAGACCCCACCCGCCGTAATTTACCTACTCCTTGTTGTATTAATGTTAGTTCTGTGTATTGGGTATCAGGCACCACTGCTGAGGTGAAGAAGAAGAAGGAACTGCTCGCGGCGCTTTGGTGTTCCAAACTCCGTAGATGGAAACGCTTCAGCCTTTGAGACTCTGAGAGCACCTCGCTTTTCAGCGTACAAGGTCAACGGCTTTGTTTCTGGAACATCCACGCTGACTTTGCTGGAACATGGTAATGTTGTCTGTCTCATTCGCTTAGACTCACGGCCAAGGACGACAATTGCTGCGGGCGACGTCAGAATAGAAGGCTAAAAAATAATCCTGATATTGTTGACATTCCGTGCTCGTAACTGCAATTCCTAGAACAGCAAGTGTAATTCCGTCATGTCGAGTGATATACAAGGCTAGTGCGTATTAAGCGCTGCCGATATCTAACACACCCACATACATATTATATATTATATAATATATATATATATATGATATATCTATGGCAGACTTGCTTTCTCTCGAGCCCTGAAACAGACCTGCCCGCGGTCTAAACTTTTGACCATAAAGAGAAAACGCATGCCCAAAGTTGTGTCCTTCTAACCAAGTCTGTACGGCACCTCTTCCTTCATCTTGCCTCTCTCTCTTCATCTCTATATATATATATATTTATATATATATGTATATATATATATATATAATATATATACCATACAATCTATATATATAATGTGTCTTATATATAATATATATATACATATATATATATATATTATATATATATATATATATCGGTGTCGCTTATATGGTATATGAGCAGCGCTTAATATTACCGTTTCAGATAGACCACCTGGTGATGCGACCATTCCGCCAACACTGATTGTTCAGTGGAGAGGTTATCTGTTGTACGGCGACTTTCAAATGTGTCACAACAGTTGCTGCACGTACTATTGGTATACCTATTTATTGCGCCATCACGAACAAATATTGCAGACAGATAGATAGATAGATAGATAGATAGATAGATAGATAGATAGATAGATAGATAGATAGATAGATAGATAGATAGATAGATAGATAGATAGATAGATAGATAGATAGATAGATAGATAGATAGATAGATAGAAACTCTTTAACGATACCTTGCCGCGAAGCCCCTTTACTAATCTGGTTCTCCGGTTGTGCATCGTAGTGCTTCCGGCTTTGTTAGAGGCGCCCAATTACGAGCATGCTCACACAGTAACAGCATCATGGGCACTGACATTTGCGGAATGGCTCGCTTAGTTACTTCAAAGGAATTCTCTACCCGCCGCATTAAATCACCACGCTGCTAATTAAAGGACACAGTTGCATCCGCATAAACTAACTTCATTAAATTGATCAATTTCTGTTTAGTCATTTTTTTATATTGATGCCTCAAAAATCTCAGTACTGCAGTAATACTATTCAGAATTTCTTGACCTGCTGTTTCTGGGATTTACGCTGACGTCATTGAAACTGTTAGTGAACTTTGTTTCCTTCCTGTGACAATGCCCGCATACTTACTGTCAATAAGAATGGCTGATTATTCTGAAGCATCCTGACGTTTAAAATGAAGGACTGCGATATTTTTTTTTCACAATCTTGTAATTCAATAAAATTCGCACGTTCTTGTTTTTCTTTGAAGTATGTTGTATATTGTTATATCGATTGTTATTTATGTTATGTTTTGACCCATGTTGACCTCCCCCAACGAAATGCCTCATAGCCATGTAGGTGAAGTGTAAGTAAATAAATAATAAACCCAGGAGTTATAGGGCCGTCTCGTCTACCATCGCCGACTTCTGCAGGTTGACAGTGTGGAGGGCCACAAGCGCCGTTGGATAGCCCAATTGCTTATCAGCCTCGTCGTTGTGTGGCTAGGAGTGCTGGGGTGCACACTTTTTGTACTCGCATACCTGGTCACGGAGCAGTCACCAGACAAAGAGGACGCCACGGTGAGGACCCAGGGGCATGATATTGAGACCATATTGTTTTGCCTGTCATGTGTCCGCGCAATGTCTCTAGCTGATTGACGTCGCTTCTACACGACGTGCGTAACGGAACGAAGTTCTTGGGCAGCCGCAGAGCAGGGGTGTTGTCGGAGCCAATGTTTCGAGAACCGATGCGGATCGATGAACACAATTCTAGCATTCGGCGCATTAGCTGTAGCGACACCCGCTGTTCACTAATTTTTCATCTCGTTTGTCTTCCATCTCCCCTGACCTTCTGGCTTGCTTGGATTTAGAGGCTCACTCGAATATCAAAGGTAATAGGGCGTGAGAGATGAAATGTTGGTAGCTACATCGAAGGTAGTGTTATTCTTTGAAAATACACACCTGAACATGACCATGTCATGCAACAAATTTCACAATTTAATGCGGCCAATTTCAACAGTGATCGTAAAGTTCAAGCATCATACTTCTGCAAGGGCTTCAAAGCTAGCATCTTAACGGTCGCAATCATCGTCTTGAGAAAGGGCAGCGCGAAGGGCAGCACGATACTGCACGAAGTGCACCTATATGGGCTAAAATAAGCGGGCTAAATACAGCTACTACGTTTGAGGCCGAGATGCGCGTTCACTTGCCCCTTACTTTCCTGTAACTGAGATCGCCAAGCCCGCTTCCCTTATTTTTGCTTTCCCGGCGCTGCGCCACAGGAACGGATAACAATTCGTAGACTACGCTGTTATACAGGTCCTGGTTAATTGCTGGTTATATCCAGGAAACGACACGAAAATGTTTGATGTCCTGGCTATATCTAGCACTTTAAGCGGTAGCTGAATGAGAGTGTTTATCAGACTGATCGCAAAGACGATAGGTGCTTGTGCCGTCCTTGTAATTGTTATTCTAAAAGAATGGATACCACAATTTCAAGGGAACATTACTGGTGTTCACTGACGCGATATCGAGGGCACCCATCTGGTGGTCCAATAAACACTGCAAACTTGGTATTTTTCTGGCAAGAATTTGCACTCGCCAAATCTGCGACTTTCGTATGAGCGTCCCACAACGCCGTGGAAGTCGAATGTAAAGCCACTTGCAGCTTCCGAAGCTGGGCGATGTTCTAAGTAAATGGTCGGTTTGAATTTCGCCGTCCTTGAGACGCGGCTGTCATGTCCGGAAATTGAAGCCGCCCATTCCTGCGTAGCAGCAACAAGACATGTAACGTTATTGAGCGCAAGGTAACACAAGAACGAGAAAAGAGGACATTACACACGCGATAACTGTCCTCCCTTTCTCGTCCTTGTGTTACCTCGCACTAAATATTGTTTCATGTTTAAACAGGGCCGATTTTTTTCTCTTGTCGAGTGAAAGAACGTCGACGTGATGAAACCTATTGTTTCGGCGCCAACTGGACGCGAAAAGAAGGATTTGGTTTTAGCATATATCTATTAGAGTAAAAATATATCTGTTTAGTAAGACGAACAGGTAACGGACAGTTTTGCTAAATTCTTAATGACATGGCGAAAGGGACAATATAACTAGCATTAGAGCATAGCGAGCGTTCCAAGTAGTCATGTATACGTGGTAGAAAGTAGCCGTTAGTGCATCTGGTTTTATTTTCTTCTTCACAGAGAGTCCCCAATGAACTGGAAGAATGTTGGATGAAGTATTTACTCACCATCATTTTATGTATTCGTTCTTTATGAATAGACGATCAGTGTCTGAAAAGCGATACGGAA
This sequence comes from Rhipicephalus sanguineus, assembly GCF_013339695.2. Lineage (NCBI taxonomy): Eukaryota > Metazoa > Arthropoda > Arachnida > Ixodida > Ixodidae > Rhipicephalus > Rhipicephalus sanguineus. The sequence goes on from NC_051179.1 coordinate 99,506,351, forward strand.
ATCCCTGTTATCAGTGTGTGTACATGGACTGACAGGTACCTCCTGGTCTATGTAAAGACCAATGGTACAAAAAAATGCATCCCGGTAAACTTCCATGGCACAACAGAAGCCAGCAGGTCTCGGCGTACTTCAACGCTCGTCTATGTCGTCTTGTTCCGTCTGTCTAGTTACTTTTTGTTTGTTTTTTTGTCACTGTCTTTTCTCATTTTTCAGTCCAAGCAGACTATACAAAACGGCCGCTGCGATCGTCTTTCTGAACTAGAGTTACAATTAAATAGCATGACGTCTCTTAGTCGCAGTGAAGCCGTCAATAAGAACCAAAAAATGCGTGCCGGGTGTTAGCAAACTAAATTGACGTCACAGGAGAAAATTAAATATAAAAAAGACGTTTCAAAAACATTTACGTGTACTCTCTGCATTCTACACCGGTATCCCAACTTCAGGAATACCGGCACCTTGATGCCCTAACTACTACAAAACTAACGTTTGCGGAACGCATAATAAAGCTTCCAGCAGACGCGTCGAGATCTCTGGGTTTTGTCATAAGGAACCAATCCCCAACCTCCGTTAGACAAATTGCATATGCGCATGTATACGCACAAAGCTTGAACATGCTCCGTTTGTTTGGAACCGCCGTGAAATTTACCTCCCTAACTCCACTGAATCCTTGCGAAACTGCGTCGCGCGATTTATATGTTGCAGTTATGACAACTAGCACGGCATCAGTAAAATAAGGTCGCTTAGTATCTCTTCGCTACTATAAGGACGTCGCATTGCCCTGCTCTATATATACAATAGGATTAACTATATATTTCCACGCACATGAAACGCTTTTTCTCCCGCCGATTCGCACTTCTCCTCGTCTTTCACTTGATTGCGCGTTCTCCGTCTGCACGGTTCTAATTTTTTTCCGTGCGCCCAAAAAAACATTTGTGACGCAAGTTGGGCAAAATCCACCACTCCCCACCAGACGTGCAGATGTTTGACTCTCACTAAGAACGTGCACATGAATGTACTTGAACCGATCAGTGTTTACCATAGCGACCACAAAGCTATCGTCACCATTATCACAACCAAAGCATAACGACCCACAAATCAAGAAAATAATGGCCACTGATGAAGGCAACAAAATTCTGTCCGTGCCATTCGTCACGATGACCACTGATCAAACACTAGGTGAGCACATACCTTTGTTCAGAATCGCATGTCACCACTGCGTCGTGCGATGCACAGCTTCTCTGGTCATTCATCTTCACGTAGTAGAATGGCTCACAATTTTTCAACTTGACGTCTCTGCCGCGAGTGTTCTTAATTTGCCTCTTGCATCACCATGTATGTTCTATGCAATGTACTATAAATATATAAATACGTCCCTGCGATTACTGTTTAACTATGTGCATCCGGTTTCTGTTCAACTGTTTTTTATTCCTTGAATGATTCTTCACCTGTTTTTCCACAGACGTTGACCAATTTTCTTAAATAGCGATTAAAGTCCGCCCGCCATTTTAATTAATACCCAAAACCAGGGGCCTATAAGGGAAGAAGAAATAGTTGTGATGGTGGTGATCAGGATGAGAAAAACAATGCCACTTAACGTGCGAGACTACAGATTGCGCAACCACATCCCTTTTTTTTCATTTTGATTCGCCACTATATACGGTATTTACCGGTGCTACAACGACACTCTGATTGAAGGCTTTTCGACGTTTTGTCAGCGTTAGGCTGTGGTGCGATCTAATAATTCGCACCATAAATCAAGCGACGCACCTTGTATCGAAGCAGCCACGGGAGAATATGTGTTACCCTTCTTCTCAGCACTGCCTTTCCTCTTTGACTTGTCGAACGCGGCGCTGTCGCTGGCTACGGCAGCGCCCTCGACGGGTTGAGCTGCGCTACCCTTTCCTTGGCCTCCGCAATCAACTTCGGCAGCGCGTCGTCGGGCAGCGCAGACGAAGCAAATCGCGGTGTGCTTGAGATCTGCTCTGACAGGTTCCGCAACACCACCCGCCGTTCTTATTTTATTCTCCTGTACGTTGACAATCTGCAAACGTCAAGAAGTGCGCGGATCATCGATAAGCGTGAACTCGCGCAATCTGTTTGTAAGTTCAGTGGTGAAGTCACAGCCGCAGACGTGTGGATCATGACGTCGATCAGATAGCTAGAGCACGACGCTCACTGAACCGATGAGATAAAGCGGCTCCGCTCGCCGGTTGCATTAGATGCCTTACACGATGTCGCAGCTTTACCACCTAGATTTTTGACACACAACACAGACCTGGCTTCTCATAGTGTCCTAGAAGAAAAACATCGAGACAAACAACGTCGCGTAGCTCAGGTCAACACGGAGCATGTTGTGACACAGGCAAACGACGCTCGCTGTCCACCGGAGGTTTAGTGAGGTAGACTTGATATAACCGATCAGATGCTATACGTTGCTGGTGCAACGTATAGGGAAACAACGCTATGTAGAATGAAAGTGGGAAGTCGAAAACTCCTTCGGCTGCGCCGATGTGACCTGTAGTAACTTGAATATTGAAGGTCTTGTAATAAATTATAGACTGGGCGCAGAGAGCATAAACTGGTCGAAAAATGATCCTTAGGAATCGCTTTACCGGCTGAATGCGTTTGTAAAAAATCGCCAAAATCGTTTCAGGGTCCCCTTAATTCCCATTTTATTTTCCCGTAAACATAATCGCTGTTTGTTGCAGAATACTTCTGCTGTACAATATTAGTAAATATATTGAAGTGTTATTATGTTGCTCAGCGGGGCAGACTGAACTTAATTTTGAACTCCGTTCATATCCACTGGCCATTTAGAGTTGATGTTCAGCTGACTCTCAACTAATTACAAAATGTATCGTCGCGTCCTCGGTGCTCCAAAAAAAAAACACGGTTATTGGTGACCACGACAGGAATATAACATTCTTGACAGGTTTATACAAAAAAATTTCTACGGTTGAACTCCACCCTCAAGGGCATGATGATGAGCCGCTAGAAAATAGGGTCACGTAGGAAAATAGGAAGTATTGAAATTAAAGAAAAGATCGAGAAGTAAAGGGGTGACCTTGCGAATAGTGAGAAACACTTCAAAATTTCTAGTACTGATAACTGCAAACAGCATGCGGCCTCGTTCCCATATACAACGTCTAATTATAGGCCTATTTCTCTCACATGTACTTGCTGCAAAATTTTAGAGCATATTATACTAAAATCGATTACCCAGTTCGTCGAGGAAAACAATGTTCTCCAGCCCCATCAACATGGCTTGAGGGCTCGTCTGTCGACCGTTACCCAACTTGTAGAAATCCTGCATGATCTCGCTAAAGGAATAAACGACCAGACACAAATAGACATAATTTTACCAGACGTTTCAAAGGCATTTGACCGTGCCTGCCATGTCAAGCTTCTTCAAAAGCAGAGACATATTCTAGGGTATGGACAAATCTCCCGCTGGATGAAGTGCTATTTACCTGACCGCCGCCAATTTGTACAGTTAGGAGCCAAAACTTCTGAAGTTATGCCGGTGCTTTCTGCAGTACATCAGGGTTCAGTTTTGGTTCCTATCCTGTTTCTTTTGTACGAGATAACTTGTAGGGTTCAATCTAAAATTAGGCTATTTGCAGATGTCTGTGTCCTGTATAGAGAAATACAAAGCCAGCAAGATCAAATAAGTTTGAACAATGATTTCGCTTTGTTAGCACAATGGTGCGAGAGTTGGCAAATTGTCATCAACTTCGATGAAACAGTTGCAATGACAGTAACAAAAAAGAAATCCAAACTTACGTTTCTGTATGGCTATGATAGCATCATCCTTAAAGCAGTCACTCAGTACAAGTACTTAGGCGTCGTCATATCGTCAGATCTCGGATGGTCGGCGCATGTAGATCACGTGACTAGCAAAGCGATGCGGAAACTAATGTTTTTAAAGCGGGGCTTGCGATACTTGACGAAAGAAGACAAGCTCTTGGCCTATGCGACGATTATACGCCCTATCTTATGATATGCGTGCGTGGCACGGTTCCCGTCTGCCCGAAATCACATAGCCACTATTGAGGCTATCCAGCGCAAAGCCGCGCGCTTTATCTGTAACAGATATAGGCGCACCGACTCGCCTACGCAAATGCTGACAGAAATTGGTCTTCACACGCTAGCCAGTCGTGCGATGCTATCCCGACTCAAATTTATGTATCTAATCATACACAACAAACCTAACGTAGATCCGAACACCTACCTTTCATTCAACACTTGCAGAGAAACCCGTCACAAGCATCACGTTAACCCTCGAAGAATACTTATGCGCCAACAATGCTTTCCGTTTTTCTTTTTTCCCGCGGGCAGTGCGAGAGTGGAATGCTTTACCAGAGTCGGTGGTAGCGCAGCCCACTGCCAACAAATTTTCTGAACTTGCTGGCCAAACCGTTTTGTCAGCTACATGATAGCCACGCTATCAGGATTGTACTGATCATCGTTCTCCTTTCCAGTGTATTTTAAATTTTTGATCTAAAATGGTGGGAGTCGGTACCAATTTTGAATGTTTTGTGCTTACCTTTTTCTTTCCTTTTCGTGTATTTTTTTTCTTTTTTTTCAGTGTGTGCACATGTGACCGAGACATGTGCACTCGTTAATAATGTCGGTCTATTATCGTTATTACTTTGTGCAGTTTGTTTTTGTAATCCTACCTATGCAATTGTATAATTATGTGAATATATGTGTAGACACTTTTCAACCCACTCCTGTAAACATCCCTGACGGGATTGACAGTATTGCTAAACAAATAAATAAATAAAACAACTTCATCGAAATGAAAGTGAGGTATCAATTGAGATTGTCGCATATGTTGGAAGGGCAGGTACGTTTGCTGCCGCGCATCTGTGCTTAGTCGCATGTTATTCTGAACGTTAAAACTGCACTGCAGCATTGTCTATTCAGCGATCGCTTATGTACCAACCACTTCATTTTGTGCCCTTAGCACCAGGAGGACACATTCGCTACCCTACAAGTTCCGGACACTCCAGTGCCAAGGGTGACACGGCGACCGGAAGATCCTCTATCGCCGGCTAGGAATAGCTCAGCCACTACACCGCCTGAACAGAGACATGTTCTTCCGTCCTATCACCTAGTCGGAGACGAATGCATCGCGCCTCTTTGCCGCTATCTGGTCAATAGGCTGCGGTCCAAACTCGACTTCAATGTTGACCCGTGCAATGATTTCTACAAGTTCGTCTGCGGCAGATTCAGGGGCGAAAATACCTTCGAAGACGTACGTGAGAACAGCCGTAGTGTCATGCATGCGCGGAGGCTTCTTTAGTTTCTTTGCATTATTTGATAGAGTCCTAAAAAGTGCGATAACAGGAGAGAATGAATTATGGTAGACGATAGGACAACTCACGCCACGTGTGAACCAGAACACTGACTTCGCAATGGTTTTTTGCATTTACCGCATTCATTCTTCTTCGCCTTATAATTGCTTAAACTCAGTTTAAACCTACAAATAACACTTTATACGCTGTCTTAGGGTTCATTATCTTCTGGCACCATGCGGCTGTTCAAAGAAAAACACAACAGCCTGTTTTTTTAACACGTCTTTTTTCTGCCTTAAATAGGCTTAAGCCTTTCGGCAGAAGTAGCAGCCTCTTTATGCACTCCCCTTATTTCCTTAATTTCACACGATAAGTCTCAGCTCGGCTCTAAGATGCATGTCTGCACCCTGCGAGATTTTACAAACCAACTGCTAGGACGCAAAACATCGTGTGTTACGTACCACCATTTCTCCACATTCGTTGCTTTGGCACTAATGGAGCTGGCTAACGGTTCGAAGGTGTCAGACGTGGAAATAAGGAAGAAAAGGTTCTGAGAAACGACCGCCAGCCGTAGCTTATTTGGTAGAGTAGTGAACGCAGAATGCTAAGTTTGCGAGTTCGGGCCCTACAGCTGGCGAGATGTATTTTGCCCACTAGCTAGTAATTACTGAACATCAAATAAACATGACAAATAACACCTACACTGCTTCCGTGGCCTCATATGGTCGTGGCGTTACACCAGCTGACAGATGAAAGCCAGACCCTAGCACGACAATGAGAAATAGTTGAAGTGACGCGTCGTGCAAAGCACTCCCCATAATGCAAGGTACAAATGCATGCCACAGAATGCTCATTCGATGCTTGGTTCGTTGCTGTGATAAATGTGCGGACGGAAAAGGCGCAGGGTCTTTAAATATACGATTACTTTTGCTAAGAATAAACATTCTTATAATGTACGAGCCGTTGTGCTAGCAGTTAACCCCATCGGGTCCCGATTAAATTTTAAAGAAGTTAAGTAAATAAAGAAAAAAAAAACATTTGTACTATCTATATGTAAAAGCGCGCTCGAAGTGATCAATTGTGGTGCGACATATTCCCCACGTCTTCCGACTGTCAAATGAACCGTTTTCAGCGGTGGGCTATGGGCGTGGCCATGTTTGATCACGTGATCGCGCCGCCATTAATGACCTTTCATGGAAGGCCAACAAAGTGGCCGTAGAGCGTTGTTGCTTCGGGTCCAGGTGATCATGCTTGGTGTGGCACAGGCCGCACCTGTCTCTACTATATGTGATAACATTACAAAGGTACTTTCAGCCACCTTTTCATAGGCTCTTTAACTCTTTCCGGCACAGTGGTCACCTACGGTAACCACCTTTTCTTCATTATTTTTTCTCTTGAAGCGCACGAGCCCCTCGCGTCAGATTTTATACGACACGTTTCTAAAGCTTTCAACATAGTGACACAGATGATGCCACTTCGTTTGGGCTTCATTGTTACGGGTTACGTCTGTTTTCATCCGGCTACCGTTGTCTTCAAGGCGCGCTAAACAATGAACCCAAGATATTTTTTACAGAAATGAAAGTATGTCCGGTTCTTATTAAGTTGATAGCTAAGGACAACACGTCATACAAGTAGCTAATACCAAGGAGTCCAGAAATTAAGAGCTGTACTCAGTCAGCACAGAGCACTGTGTCCCTGAAGTTGGTGGTCACCTAGAGTGACCACCGTGCATGAAGGGTCTTAGAAGGCTGGTAATATATTATTTTTTATTGGTGCGTGGAGGAGAAGTTTTACGAAATACTTTAACGAGCCTTCAAGATTGAGATAGATGTGTGGTATATACAATGTCCCCGTGCTCCTGCAGGGAAAAAAAGCACTGCTTTGCAGCCTTCCACCGAAACCGACTGGTAGACCCTTACTGCATGGTGGTCATCACCTCATAACTTTTGAACTAAAGGTGCCAATTTTTTTTTTTACTTGTGAGAAAATCATTTTCTCAAAAACAATTCACCGTCTTTTGCATGAAACTCTGTTTCCTGCCAAAAATGCAGTTCTGTGCATGAAAGAGTTAAAGATGTATTGAAGGTGTCAGAAAGGAGGTTCTTGAAGTACTAAATGGACAGAATACGCGCCTGTCCCAACAAGCACACCTTCAGTCAAGGATGGGGCGTCGAATTAGTGAGAAATTCTGGAGCAGGGTATGTCACTGACATCAGCAACAGCTTCTGTTTAGCAAGCTGGAGTCACTGAGTATATCTGAGGACACAATTGCCGGCAGAGTATACATAAGCTGGACTTGTCGTTTTTTTTTTTTAACAAAATACATCATTCTTTGAAGACAGTGAATGTTTCGTAGCATTTACATGACGGACAATATCGGAGGGCGAGAGTAGGGAAAGAATAAAACTGAACTTTCATGGAGTGGTTCATAGGTGATGCTGGGGATGCTTCTTCGTACGAGAAAGGCAAATTTTATTACGTGGAAAGCATATCCTTAACAATGCCTTTACTGACTTAAAGTAAAAGTTATTTGTAGTAATTCTGATATAAATGTGAAGAAAAAAGACAACTTGCCGCCGGCATGGGCCTAACCTGCAATTTTCGAATAACGCGTCCGATGCTTTACCAATTGAGGTACGGCGGCGGTCGTCCTCCCGTACTATTTATCGGGCACATATCTGCATTTAAACGTGGCACTGTTCGAGAATTGGGAATTCAAGAGGGAAAGCTTGTATTTGAGATTTTGCGGATCTTTAACTGGAATCACTGCATACCTGGTTCTACGTCTGCTGCTTTCATCGCTGCATCAACACCGCACATATTCAAATTGGAACATCTGTCCATTCTACTGCGGGATATTTCTTATTTGCTCTTTCTACCCTTACTTGTCTGTGCAAATACTCGGTAGGCCTTAACAAACGGTAAAGCGCACTCGTAATGTTACAGCAGTAATCATAAAATTCATTGTAATGACTGGCGCGCCTGTGAATTTCGGAATGAACGCAATGAAGGAACATAATTACTTTGAATATGTACGTATTCTCTCGAATACTTCCATTTTTAATAGGATTTGTAAAATATGTTCGCAGTGATATTTCTATCTGTGCAACTAACTTTTTTCCAATGTAAAGCATGTGCATTGCTGGTTTGAATTGTCTTAAAATTTATTTTACTATTGCCCTCTTGCTGCCGCAGTGAACCTGGGGACGTGCGGAATTGTCAAGCTATTTCATGCAGCTTTTTGCCCTGTCCTAACCACTTAATGAAAACTGTATGTGGTGAATAAACTCAACTCAACTCACCTCAACATATCTATAACGTGCACCACAACATACTTGAACGTAAACGACCATCGATGCCCCGCATGCAGGGTCTGTGATGATATTGCGGATACTTGCAAACACAACGGCAATAATATCTGACGGTTGACTATTCATGATAGCCTAGGAAACTGCGTTGTTACGGAAGAAACAAATGAGAAAATATATTTAAGTGCTATTGCACTCATACAGGATGCATGAATACGTGGTGGTACGTTTTGCGCCTATCAACATGAAGAAGTGCACGTGTTAATATATTACTAATCAATGACTCGAGGCGCCCAGCTGAGCATTAACCTTGAGGGATCGGCTTCTCATGAAACGCTGTTCCATTCATCTACATCCGTACTGAGAGCACTGAAAGTCATTCATTTGCCCATTTGGAAGCGTGTGGTTAACTAGTTGCATGCTTTAATTAGCATTGTATGCACACAGCGCATGTTATATACCCACTGGCATTCTCGGCGCCTCGTCTATAACGCTATCTCTCAATTCACGGTTGCGCGACACTCTTGCTCCTGAAGAGCCTTTCTTTTGGTATTTGTAGAAGGCGCCAAACCTAAGCGATGTATTCCGGCTCACGATATTTTCCTTTATTCCTCTTTTCCTTATTCCTTGAGCTATAATCACTCGTTTTTTTTTTCTTTCCAGAGAAAATTGTCATGGAAGCTAAGGGGTAGGGGAGTGTACTTTTCTCTCCAGATATAATTCACCCGTGAGGAAACTGGTTTCGGGTCAGCGTCATTTGCCGCAAAAATCATATGCTGGAGATTTTAATAAAACTGTAAAAGGGTCTATGCCGCCTTTTTGAAAGTTGCATAGCTAGGGGTGTGCGAATATTCGATGCTTCTAATATTCTATATTTGCGTTGTTGGGCATTCGATTCGAGTAGCGAGGCATGTTTTCTATTCGACATATTATGAATAATTATTGTAGTTTAACGTCCCTAAACATTCGTCCTCCGCAAAATAGCACGACTAGCATTGAAATCAGCACAAGGAATCACATGCCTGTGCTAAATTTCGCAAACTTTGGTGCACAAATAGACAAAGTAGTTTCATTTCCCAAATCCCCCGCGCCCAAGTTCGCTTTCGCAGCTGTCGTGCCAGTATCCAATTGTGGTGGCCAGCGTACGGCGGTGTGTATCAGACCGAGCAGGATGTTGCAATAGAGCGCCGTAGTTATATTCAACAAACTAGCGAAATAAGTGGGGAGTCATTGTACAATAAAGAACTAATATCTAAAGTTAGGGAAACACAGCATTATTCTTTTTTTTCCTAAGATGAATCACCTGCAATAAACATCCAGCCAATCCGGTGCAATTTCTATTCCAAATTTAGAAATAATGCCTGACAAGACAAGATTAACACATCAGCACTAGTATGGCTAGTTAGCGGCTGATTTTGTTGTGTCTACGAATAGCGACACGCACAACGGTGACGCTGCTTCCCGAACAATACGAGCAATCACGCCTTCATGCCAAGAATAAATAACTGCATATATGGTACTGCCAAGCAATACTGTTTTACAATGCATAAGTTTCATGAATGTTATCTGCTGTACAATTATTCATCTCTGCCTGGTGAAAAAAAGATTAGCGGAGGTCAGGATGCGTAGTACTGATATTCGAAAACATTGGAAGAATATTCTATTCGTTTCGCACTTCGTTTTGATCATTTGAGTTCGTTTCGCTGTTGAAAATATGACACTCACGCACTCCTAACTACTACGATCGCTTGAAAAACGGCGTGTATAGTTTAGGTGAGCCTAAAAGTTTTTACAGACGCTATATATCATGTTGTTTTTCTCTTCGTTACAGATTAAGAATTCCATAGCAGTCGGGACCTTTACAGACCTCTCTTCGTTTACGGACATACCACCTACCCACCAACTTTCTTGGCAGAAGGCAGCCGCGATGTACCAAGCCTGTGTGTCTTTTGCTTCGTCATACCAGCCGGAGGTAAAAATCAATCCTAGTTTATCCGTCAAAGGAGAGGTTCCCTTGAGAAGTCGATATTCTCGAAAGTGTTGGATACTAACAAGTTCTCACTGATGTGCTGGTCTTGATGCCGAGTAATCGAAGTGGACTTGTAAAGTACTAATTATGTAGATATTTCCTAGCACAAGCCATTGCTTCTACAAAACAGCTTATGGTTGCATTTCTTAGAGTCAAGTGCAATATCTACGACAGTCTGAGACAAGGTACAATGAGATCTTGTGCCCGAAGGTCCTCTTTAATATTTTAGTCAAGGCAATTAGTCGATCCATGATGAGCAGTATAGTCGCACGGTGAATGACTTGTTGTTCTGAGGTAAGTGACGACTGAAGACAAATACATTCAATCTGATTGAGTGTACTCGCTCAATATTTCAATTGAGCGAGTACACTCAATCTCTTGCCAGCACTGGTACATAAAAGCCTGCCGCTTATCTGTCAGTGTTAACGCGGTCGTGTGGACGGACCGGAAAACGAAACGCCTGGACACCTTCTTTTTTTACAAAGGTGCGACTGTAATTTTCACCGCTGTCAAACATGGAAGGTGAGGAATGCGAACGAGATTGTGCTTCTCTCACTCATAGACTACTTTATCTTAGCGGGATAAGCGGAATATTGGGATCGAAATGCGCGCACACGATACGCTTACAACTCATGGCTTTTAGCGCAAGTACGCTATTTCTGAGATTCGAGGTTGCTCAGACTGCAGGTTTCTGTATTTCACTGAGGAGTAGGTTACCGTGCGTGGTTTATGCAGTCCTCGTAAAACATGGCGGTTGTTAAATCCTGCTTCGGACTCCATTTGGCGCTGAAATTGACAGATTCACGCCATTAGCAAGAAATGACTGTAAAAAGGCTTGGCTTAGGGAGCACTGCAATCATGGCGCGAATAGTGTGGAAACAGTTATGTCACATGGTACCTTTTTTTATTTTGCATGCTACAGTAGTGAGCACAAAACAGTAATATTTAATATATAGCATGTTAATAATTGCCAAATAGGACATTTTCAAAACATCTATAACTTTTAAATTGAAATCATTCTGCAATCCTTCGTTACATGAAAATGTGGTTAATTGTTCTTGCCTAATTAGGCAGTTAAGCAGAACCCCAAAAATAGTGTGATTTACTACAAGCAATATCCAGTAGCACGCATGGTCGCGTCGTCATTGAGTGCTTCGGCAGGTCTTTAAACTCTGGCTAGAGTTAGCTGGGGCACCCTGTGTAATGTCGTTTCTGAGAATAAAAATTTTATTCGGAGACAGCGCTCGTCATTGTTCTGTGTGGTCGCCTTGTTCGGCGATTGTTCCTCATAGATTCTACCGATATCTGAAGTGACGTGGAAGCGCGACATAGTAGGGGCGTAGAGTTGTGCCGGCGTCCAAAACGACAATTGACGTGAATCTCATATTCGTGAATCTGACGTGCTGTCGAGCGAAAGGCGCGACGAATCTTTCTGATTACATAAACAGTAGAGTTCTTAATAGGTAGTCATCACGTCAAAAGGACTATAGTCGGTACGAGGGCAAAATTCTTGAACTACCCATGCGATGAATATGCGCTTGTTTCGTGTTACATAGAAGCGGATTTGGGGCTTGAGAGAGGAAAACTGGCACAACCAACATGTGCTTGCTTAGTACTGCCTTACACTGCGGGAAGTGCGTCAAGGCCAACGCGACTGTCATAAACGTGAAGAGCTGAACTTGCGCTTAGTTCAATAAGATGTAAAATTAGCGTAGGCGAGAGAAGACCATGGACAGTTAGGGGCTGCATTTTCTTTTAGACGCAGACTGTGCTTGCTGGAATCAACCCTGCGCCAGCGAACTTCAAAATTTTGATATACATTCTAAAAGACAAGGCATGCAAACACGGGCACAAGAAAGAAGTCGACACTACAAACGCCCACTGAACAACTGCAAAGGCGCACAACGGCGGAAAAGATGAAAGGCGCGAAAACTCATCTGCGTATGCCTAGGCAATAAGCGAACCTATCAATCGGGCACGGGTTCTTTATGCGAGTTAATGGACGGTTGACGGTAGTCCAGTTGTTCTGTTTAGCCTTTTGCAAAGACATTCTAAACTTGTCATCTACAACCTTGAAATTGGCTTCGGCTGGAATAATTGAGGTTTGAATACAAAGTGAACCACATCCACCACTCCCAAACCTAACTGTGTGTCTCTGTTCTTGACGTCAAAGGTATCTTCAAAATATGACACCGAAATAGCAACGCACCGTTTGTCACGGTAATCATCGGTATATAATAGTTACGTAGGCAAGGGGGGTGCCCGGCCCCCCCCCCTCCCGAAATTCGTCCAGCCTTTTATATTCCCGGGCAACTTTCTTTTCTTTTTGCCATGGAAATACTTTCTTTCAAACAGTTAGGCTTTGGGCCCCCCCCCCCCCCGAAAAAAAATCCTGGCTACGTGCCCCCCCCCCCCCCCGAAATTCGTCCAGCCTTTTATATTCCCGGGCAACTTTTTTTCTTTTTACCATGAAAAGAGTTTCTTTCGAATAATTAGGCCTTGGGCATCCCCCCAAAAAAATTCTTGCTACGTGCCTGAGCGCTTAAACTCTAAACGCTTTGCAGCTGTGTGCAGGCCCTCGTTGAAATTTCTCTACAGCATCTCTGAATGCTTCCTAATATTTCCCCTGTCCCATTGCTGAACAGTAAATAATGGCGAGCTTGCCTGACCAACTAAACTGTGGTTTCTCTGTTTTATCTCTTGGTTTTCTTATTTGATTACGATATCGCCAATGTGCTTCCTTAATATTGCCTTTGAGTTGGTAGAAAGGTTCCGGTGTAGGCTCTCCCTTATGATAACGCTCCTCAATATCACAATTTCGGATTAGTTCAAGTGTGATTTATCGCTTCCAATTATTGTAGTACAGCTTGCTTCAAACAAACATTTTTCTCCAACGACCAAGCACATAAATTTTTTAGCAGGTATATTGTGACTCTTATGTACGATCGAAGACAAAAATCGACTGTTCGTCGCTCATCTCTCCAACTAGTCTCTCTATTTACTCTCATAACATGTGAAAACGCTCGTGCTAGCAGGCCAAGTATATTTCAATAAGGTGTTACGTGTGACAATATTTTAATGCCTTTCTATCACAGACGATAGATCTCGTGCGATGGATGATCGAAATGAATCTGGACTTCCTGAACACGACAAGACTGGAGAGTGTCGATCCGATTGAGATTATGGTGCGCGGCTCTGTCGACCTGGGAGTGGAAGCCATCATCTCCATTCGATTCGAGGAGAGGCAATTTGCAGGTGACAGGAGAGTGGTAAAGGCAAGTAAACGAATCCTCGCTAGCCATCAGTTTTGATGGCAAGGCACATGAGAACGAGTGTCATATTACATCCAAGGACGCTGCAAGTACAGTGATGAAGTTTCATTACGGTTCTTAGAATATATATTTAACAACGTAAACATCGTAGTATGTGTCCGTTTTCCCACCGTCGCAGTAGTAGTGATGATTGTTAAACAATTTTCAAACGTAGCTTTTGTAATGCGGCCATCAAGCAGATCATTTGCACTTCGGCGCTTCTGCAGTGGTGAACAACGCGAAAAGAGCTCATGCAATACCGACTTGTAGTTCGAGGAGAATTCACGGTGTGTATTCTCAAGTATGCTGCCTTAATATTGGTAATCTAAAGGTATTTTGGCATGTCAAACATATCGTTAGAAAACTATCAACATCTTCACTTTTGTGTGGTTTATAAATCTTGCTCTAACGGTGATGCTGGGCTCACAATGCCTCGTATAGCCGCGCACTCATGAAGGGCTGATGGTCCAAAATTAAGCGTCTTTAGATAAAATGATGTCTCCCCGTCCTCTAGCCCGTATTCCTACATGAATACATTTATGTTCATAACAATCACAGTCGACAGAGTGGCACGGTACATGAAACCAAAGCAGAGATGAGCACACGAACCCTGTCAATTCAAGGTGGCTTAGCAGGACTCTTTGAAAAAATATGGTGCTTGAAAATTCAAAGATATTTTAAGTCGAAAGCCTTAGAAGCCTCATCAAACGCGAAAATTCACCGTCGGCGTCGGCTAGGTCCCGCGTTGGCGTCGTCAATAGGAGTGATGAGAATAATCATCATATGAGTACGTCACCCTATGTCGTCATCATGACGTCAGATACGTCAAAAATTTACGACGGCATGATGACGTCACACGTGACGTCAAATAATGCCTTTATCACATTGCATGGTCACTTGGTCAAAAGCAGGCCGATCATGGAGGCCGTACAAAAACCACATTAGGTGCGGAAAGGTTTCGGAGGGGGGGGGGGGAGAATGAACACATCGACTGCGACGAATAAGAATCAGAAGATGGCTTTCACCTTCAAATCGTCTTAGGCCGATGCGTAAGCAACCGGTGAGTTTTTTTTTATGTAACGACAGCTGCTGTAGTTTCCAGACAGGTGGAAGTACTGGCTAAGCCTGAACTTGATGACGGCGTTGATTTTCTTCAATTATTTTTGTCTGGGTAGAACATTCTCACCACTTCAGGTAACACTGCAACATAGTATACCATTGAGACAGGGTGCTGCTACGGTGGACGTCGGTGGAAACGCAGTTCTGCTATACCACCCACCGCTTCGATTGGCCTCTTTAAAATGCGCTCCCGATGAACCAATAAGCAACCACGGGCGCACCATGCCAGAGAGCTGTGCCTCCTGCCACCTGGTCCTGTAACAAGGTGTCTGAACAGGTGGCCTCGTGATTATAAAAATCGCCAGCGCTAGAAGACACGCGGCTTTGCTTCCGTTTTCTATGTGCGTCATAGATGCCAGAAATGCGTGAACAGGGATGACATGCGGATGCGTGTCGAGAACGGGAAGCTTGAAAACATCCAATCATTAAACTGAATACTATAAACATGTCCACCTGTAAAAAATTTCTGGGGAGAACCCTGTCCTGAGACTACGATTCTCATGGGCTTTATGACCGCATTCTCGCCATAGTTTCAAGAGGTGCGGCATTTTGGCTTATTATCGATGGTAGCCCTACTAGCTGTGTGTAGAGATTAGATCTATTAGCGGAGTTCAGAGAAGACCGCCCGCGGGCGTGCTCTCCTAAAGCCTGCTTGCGCAAGCGGACGCGTTTTTGTTAGTTTTTTTATCTTTTTTATTTTCTGATATGTTGTGGTGGTCTCACGCCGTAAAACGCCGCCAGTTGATTTGGCTTTGTCGGCGCATGCTATTTTTGAAACTTTACCTAGACGCCCGCGGATGCTCCTTTTGAACAGGACCTTCACCTGCTAAGCATTTCTGGTCAGAACGCAGCTGTATGCTAGAAGTAGGCTTCGGAGCGAGTGGCGAGGCGGGTTTTTCATGCCACGAGCGCTCGATACAAGACAAAAAAAAATCGCCCGCATCTTCCCACGGGGGGAACTCGAGTAAATGCGTCGCAGAGTGGTGGGGGTATCGCGTGAATGTTGCGGTTTGGGAATGCTTAATTTTTACACGATGCGCACACCAAGTACGACTTGAACGGCTCCAGCGTGCACGAAGTTCCGGGTCCGCAGCTCGCTTCAAACGCTTGCGTTCAGCGTCGCATGCTCATCTCTTTGCAGCCTTGTCTTCTGCGTTGCTTGCTGTTGTTGACGCCGACGACGGTGGGGTAACGTTGCCTTCGACGAGTGGTGGGACGCTGATTGAAGGTACTGTTTCTTCCATCGTATCTACTCGAGTCAAGCAAAGCGTCAAGTCAAGCGAAATCGAAGTAAAGACGCCCTTGACTGAATTCCGAACGCGCGCTCCGCCGCTTATATACACACCGCCCGCGTTTGAGGGAGAGGAGTGGAGCGAGGGAGGGAGGGAGAGGAGAGGCTTGCTGCCGGCACGAGACGAGCCGAGCATGCCTAGTGGGGGTGTGGACGGCGCCGCCGACGCCGCAGGTGCGACTAAGAATTGCTCCGCATTTAAAAGAAAAGGTGTGGTCTGTTGCGTCGCACTAGTGGGAACGCTGTGCTGACAATTTCGTGGGCGTGGTCCGTAGTAGACGTACTTACAACCGCTCGCCTTTAGAACAAAAGGTGACAAAAAGAATGCGTTGTGGCGGGCATTCTTGTTTTCGCGTCATTGGGGTGGCGGGTTATACATGAGAAAATACGGTGTCGATGTAGCAGCACCTCAATATTTGCGCACACAGCTGTGCCTACAGAGCAGGCGCCGGAAGCCTCGACAGTGCCGGCGCTAACGTTGGTATTGATTTTTGATATCGTACTCCGCGTGCTTCTCACGATGCTGTTCGCAGCGGCTACTTCGCACTTCTTTTCTCTACGTTCCACTGTGTTGCTTTCGCCAGTCCTACGGCGAACAGCCACGATCGTCCGTTTTGCGGCAGTTATTGCGTTAGCAAAGGCAGTGGAGAAGCGAACGACGACCCCGCACGACGGGCCGACGGGTGCGACGACGAGCAATCAAGGGAGAAGCACGCAATGGCAAGCGGAAGTTTCTACTTGCTCTGCGTGGAGCCCTCCTGATCACACTGCTCAATCTCCCAAATAGATGTGGGAAACTCCCCTTCCATCAGAAAAAGCCAATTGTTTCTGAGGGATATCAAACCTTGGGGGCGTTTCACACTGCGCGATTTTCGATATGTCAAGTGTTCTGGCTATATTCGTTCGATGTGGCCCTAACCTTTCCAATGCATTATTTTTACAGCGTTGACATGCTCGGAAATAGCTCAATAAGAAAGATACTTCGATTAAACCGAGTTCGATATAGTTTCGGTTGACTGTACTCCTACGTGGAGCCTCTGAGGCATTTGTAAATAAATAAGTAAGTAAGTAAATAAATAAATAAATAAATAAACTAAAATAAGTATGCGGGGTCGTCGTTCGCTTCTAAATAATAAATAACAGCGTTCACAATAGCCTTGCTCGTCCTCCATATTTTTGGTAAGCTCGTTCGACGGTATATTTCTGGCAAGCGTGATATACTTTCCAAGAAATTTTTAATGCTGAGCGCAACGGGTGGTTCAATACCTTCTTAATGCATGCTGCTGGGAACTGCGGGTCCTCTGCGAGGCGATCCCATAACCGCAGGATGAAATTAATGGCCGTAATCTTCATGTGTTTGTGTCAGCGTAATTGACGCTTTCCTTCTAGCATGATGTGGGTAATGGCACCACTGAAATTACGGCAGTGCCTTTTTCCCGTCACATTGCACTCCGGACGCTTATTTATTAGCCATTGTTTTTCTATTCTTTCAGATAAACTACAGCAAAGAACAAGAAACCTGGCTATACCAGAGACGCCATAACGCGCTATGGAAGAACGTGGACGACTACGGCCTATTTTTCCTTATGTTTGGGGCACCGCGAAATCTAGAGTTCCCACTCGTTATCAAAATACTCGATTACGAAAAGCAACGTGAGTTGACTTTGTTTTTTTTTTCTTTCTGTAAACGCGCAGGTGTTCAGTAGGTTAGCGTGCTCCTAGGAAAAAGCTTTGATATCAATGATGGTTCGCTCACGGAGCAAGAATTCTTGAGGAGGCGAAACTGCGCTCGCTCGGGCGCCCTAATAAAGTCACGAAATCGGGCACAACGCTCCCGCGCCCTCTGTCGTGAGAGTCCGCCAGCGGAGAAGGAAAAATGCGCGCGTCCCTCTCACCGCGCTCTCCGACGAAGCTCGTCGGTTCAAGGCCATTCGTCACCGATTCGCCGTTCGCGCCCGAATGGATGTGTTTTAACGCGACAGCGTTAACGAGCCCGTTTCGCAGAAATACCGGTGTCGGTGTCGGCGAGGCTAGCAATTGAGAAGGCGATGCGCACAGGGCCCGATTACGCTATCGCGTTCTACTCTCAAAGGCGAAGCTCAAGCGCACTCCAAGTTTTTTTCGGTAAATTAACGAGAAAAATGGCGTCACATACAGGAAAATTACCAGCGTGATATATTTTGTACAACGTGAAATCTATAATTTTTGAGAACGTCAACTCAATGAGTTAGGTACAATTTATTTCAACGAATGATGGGACTTACCCTATACGCCATCAATTCAGATTTAGGTTGTTGCGGCGGCCGCATTTAGATGGAGGCGAAATGCTAAAGGCCTGTGTGCTTACATTTAGGTGCACGTTACAAAACCCCAGGTGGTTGAAATTTCACATTGTCTTTTTTTTTTTTTTGAGAACAGCAGACAAGTATCTGGGACATCGCGCGGAAAGATTGAGGGCACGGCGTCTCGAAACAACACTGGCCGTTTCGGTTTGTCAAGGAGAACTTCGCCACCAAGTTCTCCATAATAGCGCCGCCTGTCTATGTCACTGTCCGAGAAGTGCTTCCCGCAAACGTAGTCACGAGGCGTCAGCTGTCGGTCATTTCTTGGTATGGCGCGAGCCCACGCTTCCAACCTCACTGGGTCTCTAGGAACTTTGAAGGTAATTACCTTCTCCTTGCAGGACGCGTACCCACTGCTGCAGTTCGGCACGACACATTTCCGCCCCATCCTGAAGTAGCACTGGTCGAAATCTGCAAAGCGCTCTCCTTTTTCGCGGTGGGAAAAGCGCGCGCAAACATCGAGGAGTCGGTTCCGCCGGCGCAACGCGCGGAAGCCACTGAGAGCGCTAAAGAGAAAAAAAAAAAACCAGCAAATCGCGAAGGGAACTTTCCCTCCCAAGGCCACCTACGCATGCGCGCGCAGAACATGCGAGCGAGGAGCGAGGGGCGTGTGCATGCGGCGGCAGACGTCGTCTGCTCATGGGCCGCTACTAGCAGTTCGTTTCAAGCGCTGTACGGCCTATAATTCCGGCAATATCGATTAGTAACTGCAGCTAAAGTATCTGTCATATCTACCTATTGATGTTACAGACGGAAATCTTAGAAATTTTATAATGTATGAGGCGCTATCACGATTTTTATGCGTCGCGCCCATAGAAGAGCATGTAAAAGATGGCAACAGGCCGAAAGCGTCATCTGTCGTGCTTCGGCGTAACCGCATTCCGCCGTGACGCTATCACGCCGCCCTCGCGCGCTGCGGCGGCCGAGAGATTCTCCTCCTCAAATACTTCTTTCTCCGTGGGTTCGCTACTTATAACACTCTATATAGCTATAAATTTCGATTGAAGTTACTAGAAGAACCTAAGCATTTCTTACATACAAGCAGCACTGGGAATCTAGAGCCAACAAATCCGGCAAATACCAAGCACTCTCGGAATCGATGTAATGCGAAGCAGCCAGCAGAGAGCTGCGTACTTCGCCTGTTTCTTTTTGAGAAAAATGAAGTCATTCCTGTCATCACATCTAGTTCACTATATATTCCATGTGTGTCGTGCATACATGCATGTACAATATTTTATGTAACGAAACGTTGGTACACTCCATGACCTGTCATTTATGTTTGTCACGCACTCATGTCCTGCCATAGCAATGTTGGTGTATCTCCAGCGAAATAGCCGGAAGCGCACCACGACAGTGCCATGTAAATCATGTGGTACATGATATGCATGTTAGGATTTCCGTGATAGGAGCTGTCATTTGTGTTTGTCATACAGTCACGTCGCGTGATAAGAGTATTGGTGTACATCAACCTAGGGAAACGGTCGCGAGCGCACCGTGAGCGTGGCATGTAAATCATGCTGTACATGAAATACATGTCTTGAGGGTTGTGTCACCACCTACCATTAGGTGTTCACCATACAGTCGCGTCGCGCACCATCAAATTTGGTGTATATCAAGCCAGCGAAACGGCCGCCTGCGTACCACGAGCGTGGCATGTAAATCATGCTGTCCATGACATGCATGTCATGATTTTCACGTTACCACTTGTGTTATATGTCCTTAATGCAGACACGTCGTGCAACACCAAATTTGGTACAAGATAGCGAAACGGCTTCAAGCGCACCAAGAGTGGGGCATGTATGCCATGGTGTACATGATATGCATGTCATGATTTTCGTGTTACCACATGTCATTTATGTTCGCCATAGAGAAATGTCTCGTCGTACCAATGTTGCTATATATCCTTCTAATAAACGGTCGCGAGCGCCCGGAGACCACGTCATATAAATCATGCTGTACATGTAATGCGTGTCATAATTTGCATGATAGGACCTGTCACATATGTCTGTCATACACTCTAGTCACGCCACACCAATTTTGGTATATATGAAGTTAGCGAAACGGCCGCAAGAGCGCCAACACCGTAGCACGTAAATCGTGCCGTTCATGACACGCATGTCATGACTTTCATGTTATGACCTATCATTTATGCTCGTCATACAGTCATGTTATGCCATACCAATGTTTGATGTACATCCCATTAACGAAACGGCCTGGAGAGCAAACAGACGACGCGGCTAGATAGATAGATAGATAGATAGATAGATAGATAGATAGATAGATAGATAGATAGATAGATAGATAGATAGATAGATAGATAGATAGATAGATAGATAGATAGATAGATAGATAGATAGATAGATAGATAGATACACTGAAAGTCACAGATTTTCACGAAGAAATGTTGCGCATTTAAAACGGTCAAAAATTTTTTTCAACTCTTCATCCGTAACATGACTGTTTGTGCGTTAAAATGCCACGTGAATAAAAATGTGTATTAACTTGCACAACAGAAGCGTAAATAATAATATGCACAGTTTTTGGTTGTCCGGTGTTTTGCCCTTTTTTCAGTTTACCTTTGTTAGAACCAAGATCTGTATTGAGCTAAAATTAGGCACCAGTTAGCCACTACTGCTGTTACTTGACTAGAAATAACCAGCATTGGTCATCAATAGCCACCGTTTAACCAATATTAACCATTAGTGGTGAGCACTAACAAACATCAGCAAGCCCTAACAACATGCTCGCAGTTGGGCAACTAATCCAGTGCCAGTCTTCAATTAGCCACCAGTCAGCATATCCAGCTATAACCAGAGCGAGTCAACGTTTAACCAACAAGTGACCTAATACACAAAACCAGACGACGGCTGGCCGACCAGTGTCGGCTTTATGCGAGTGAATACAGTCTAATCTCATTTAGCGAATTAGCATCGCGACCGTGAGTTAGACCGTCGTATCCTCTATTTGCTGTTACAATCGAGATGAAAATGAAAAACGACTCAACCAATTCGGCAGTCTGGCTCGCTAAAAGTCCTAGATAAAAAAACGCATTATTGTTGGCTTCATACATACTACAATCAAGGAAATCCTTACCTGTCTACTTGTGGTATTTCAAGCTAAATATACTGAAGCGTGAGAAGGCGAAGTAGGAACAGAACGAAGTTTGACAAAGCAGGCCGGCCGGCGTTCATATTTATTTAGCGAATGTGAAACTTTTATGCTGGCTTTTCACGTAACTGCGCACTGGACAAATAAAAAATGTAGTTGTCAATTGCGTTTCGACATTTATTTAGCTTTTTATGGTACCTTACGAGTTCTGAGCCTCGCAAGAATCAAATATATCGTCGTTACAGCCAATATTGCGGCGGCTGTCACGTTTTCGGTTGGTTTATTAAAACAATAAATGTGACTGAAAGAAAGAGTGACGGACCAAAGTTCGTATTTTGTTAGCTATAACCGATAATTCGCTATATCAGTCTTTGTTATAACGAGATTCAACCGTACAGCACATGTCATGGCATGAATATAGTGTTTGCTCTCATGAACATTGAGACGTATCAACTAAATAACGACTGCAACGGCATATTGTCACTTATGCCATTCGTTTCATGCATTACCTTACAAGCATGACATGCTGTTCGTGCTAGATCATGCGGTTCATGTCACGAGGCATCATTCACATTTTTGCATAAATGCGTGCACATTTTCGTACATAAACACAACACGAGTCGACAGTTGGCGAAGCAATCTTGCGTCTATGCGAACAAATGCTATGCATGTCTTGGATTAATCACGCCATTCATTTTAGGTCATGCATATATATGTGTACATGCTACGCGCAGACCAAAATGCAAGGTCACTTGGCGAATGTTGGGAAATGCGACGCGGGAACTATTTAAAAGTCGCAGAATTTGAGTAATGCACACTTGACGAATATTGGGAAATGCGACGCGGGAACCGTTTAAAAGTCGCAGGACTTAAGTAATGCTTTGCGACGATCCATAATTTTCTCTTTTGTTCTTCGTGCAGTCGAAGACATAGAGAAGAACACGGTCAACTGGGACAGGTGGGAGTACACTAAAATTTATCAACTCGGCCAATACACGACTCCGTACGCCACTGCAGGTGGGTGGAAATATTTGATCGGTTTCGCTATGCTTATCGAACAGAGTACTTTCTTTGTTTTAATTTTATGTGCGCTAACAATCCCGAGATACCAGTAAGTGCAACATAGTTCGTATCGTCGTCTTCTCTCTTTGACAACGATCGGCCTTATATGCCATGTACGACAGGCGTCGATTAGCAGAGACAATATTCACCGCTATAGCATCTGGGTAACTAATACGTGCCACCCTTCTTTCACGTGCAAGTTGAGTATATACTCGCTAGTCGTGGAAAGAAAAAAAGAAATCTGACTACGACCAGCACTCGAGTAGACGAATACTTGAAACAAGGGAATCGTTCGCTTTCTGTTTCGACAGCGTCGTGTACAACATAAAATTTTACACGAATGTCTGTACTCCTCTTTTAAGGCAAAACCCATACATGTCTAAGTTCCGAGGTCGCGTTGTGGCGTACAGGAAATATCACGTAAGCGCGCGAGCTGCGCGCCCACTTCGTCCGCACGGCGTTCGCGTGAATAAACAAAAAACTGAAAGCGAAAATATTACGTGACCACAACCCCTAGGTCATCACTTCGTATCGGAGGCATTCGCGTGAAAAAAACAAAAAAAAAACGTTTAGCGTGCGTTCGCGTAAAATAAAGTGCACGATATGATAGCTACGTGGGATGCCTATCGCCTTCGAGTCGTCTTAGACGAATGCGTAAGCATTTCTGTGGAGATCAAGGAGAAAGCATTATATGCATCATGCGAACGCGGTCGTTAAAAAAAGCAAAACAAAGATGGCGGCAACGAGACGGGGCGGTCTCAATAAATATGAGATTAGCGCGCGCGGTGCACATTCGCTTTGCCGCGAAAGACGCTGAGCGAGGGCCCAGTGAATTGTGTGACAGGCCGAAGAACTGTGCAACATCAGAGAAGGCTTCCGGAGCACTAAATGACTTACAACCAGCCATAACAGCTTTGTCGGATTTGAGTGAAAAGTCGGTCTTCAGTGCACGGCCACGAAAGCTTTTAACGTCGAGTCATCGTAGCGATATTGTAAGATAACCACTGATTTCTTTTTCCGCAGCGCCACTTACCGCACGCGAGCTTGCGGTAATCTGAATAGTTACAGTACAGCCCTTTTTTTCGGCACTCTTAAATCTAGCGCGAACAGCTGCACTCTAGACGCACTTCGCACGTACCAGCTCTAAATGAAAGCTAGACTGTATATCACGCATACAGGTAGGTGATTACTTTAGCATTATTGCAAGCGTCTGTAACAAGAGATGATCGCGTTCACTATTGCTATGGTGTGTGAGATGTTTGTGAAACGTGAATGTCAAGCATGCGCGCTTGACTTATGAGAGGCGTTCGCTTTCGCTACAGTTATTGTCTGCGACATACTCGGTGATTGTCGTGCTTTCCGCATTGAAAAAATTGAAGATGAAATGATTATAGCAGTTTTATTGCAAAACAGAATTTCTTAGCATTCCTTTTCAACAAGAATGATTTAAGAGCAAATAATATGGGGTGCAATTCACAACGCGTTTTCTTCTTTTTTTATCGTGAGTCTTTTTTGCGGTTGGTCAGCCAGCTGTGGCGCAGTAAAGTCACTAAGCTTGTATTATCACAGTTCCGATTAGGTAGTAACTGCTAGTAGTTTCATGATAGTAAATTTAGTCAGACGTTTATACATAGGCAATGAACGCTGTGACATGCATTTACTGCCTCGCAGTTACTCAATACCACAACTTTTTAAAGAGTGTACAGTGCCTTCTACTCTTAGGGTGAGCACGCCTCAGCGTGGCTGCGTTCCGCGAAGTTCCAGTGCACCCGGCTCAGCCCGCAGAGAGACCGACGAGAGATACTTCGCCTCATCTGCTACAGCGCTGGAGCACGCCGCTCTGTAGTAAAGGCCATGGTCGTGGCGCCGCTCTTGCTTGGGTGCAGTACAGCGTGAGCAGCGCATTGGCGTGCGCTTGCACCGCTTCGATTCGATGCGCGGCTGTGCCGGATGGAATGGCGCTCCACGGAGCACGGCCACGCTGAGCCGTGTTCACCCTATGAATTTACGGCACTATACAACCGATGAGCCAAGAGACGACCGCGAAGCCTCAGGCCATCAGCTCGAGCTCATCACCGGGCCACCGTCGCCCCAAACAATAAAAACATCGGCTATGCAAATTTTAATCCAGTCAAATATTGCATGGAAGAATCAAGCAATGACGCGCACAGTTATACATTTCACGAGGAGTGGCGTGCACTATCAGCAGTAACCGTCAACAGGTGTTCCGATACAGGTGAATCTTAGCTGCAGTACATGGCTACAAAAGGCTCATGACGAGCCCGCTAGGTTCTGTATTCCAATCTGAATCAATGTCACCGCGAATACTAAAGCACCGTTTCTTTTTCAAATGCGAAGCATTTCCTAGGCAACCAAAGACACTTTGGCCATTTCTATCAATCTAGCTAGCCGCCTACGCCTGGGCGCTCTCGTGATCACCTGCGTGACCAAAATTGGCTCAAAAGGACATGAGTATGATCAACAGCACATGTATGATCAACGTATCATGAAACGATAACAGGTCTTGACATGAATAACGTGACCTGCATGTCGCGTACGTCATCGAACCATTCCCCTAGTCACGTGATGCACATACCCGCATACACATGGCCTGTGGTATGCTGTTATGAGCCACAGCTGATTCACAGTGTATAAAAACCCAGAAATGCTCAGAATAGATTTCGAAAATCTGAGCGCAAGCCCATGTCGCAGAATATCTAGCGCCGGCGTCACAGGCGTTGTCGGTGAGCGAAAAACACCGAAGGACGCAAATAACGAAACTCACGGTTCGAACCGGAATCGAACCCAGGCATTCTACATTGCGATTAGGCATTCTACCATGGAGTCACACCATTGCTTGAAACTTCTTCGGGAAGATATCTCATCCAAGCTCCATATAGCAGCATTGTCAATTATACCAATGTAATAAACATTTCACCCCTATAACTGTGGCTCTGCAACCTATAGTCAACTGTTGCACGACCGCCATGGAATATGCCGATGACCGCTACGTATAGTATGCACATCAATGCTCCGTAGCCTGGCCTTCGTTTCGATAATATTTACGCTTGGGCTGTAACGTGAGCGCCTTGGTGACGTCGGACCATGCCATTTACACGCCAGCCAAGTCGGCGTACCCGGTAAGCTCACGATATGTGCACACCTGCTCAAAGTGCACAAAGACATGAATGCACCTCGAATGGTTTGATTAAAAGAGGGAAAAAAATCCGACATAGGCAACCACTCGCTGACTGCTTTGCATGAAGGTGATTCTCATAATGCCTAGAATCTGTCGTGTTTTTTCATGAACGTCTAGCAAGGGGAAGGTACAACAAAAACGGCAACAGCAGTCACATAACTTCCAAGCTAAAGGGCGTTGGCGGACATTACTGAAGCACCGTAAGCAAGAGGTCCAGAAAGAGCCGGAAAAGACCTGGTGTGGAATTCGCAACCCGCTTCTCATAGATAGAGCTGTGGCATAGGTATTAGAGCTGTTCACGGGCCGTATTTCCGAGCCCGAGCCCGGCCCGGGCCCGCTGACTTTGTCGAAGGCCCGCCCGAGCCAGACGGCAAAGGGCTGCGAGCCCGCCCGGCCCGGCCCGACGTACGAAAACACAATCCCGGGCCCGGCCCGGCCCGGCCCGGCTTTTTGAAGGTACGATGTGAAAACAAAACATCGTTTTCCAGTTCTCTGATTTTATTGAACATATAAAATATGATCAAACGACACACGACGAACAGTCTCTATTGCACAGATTACAAATTGTCGTGCAAAAACAGCAAGCAGTCCACCGATTCCGGCTTCAACGATGTGCGGCGCTTTTGCATTATGTAGCCCGCCCAACTGAAGTTACGCGCGCTACTAGCACTCGTCGCCGGAATTGCTAATATCTTTTTTGCCAGCCTGGCAAGCTTGGCATATCTCTGCTGCTTGTTTTTTTCCAGAAGACTAAAACTTCGGATGGACAGGAGGGCGATTCCATAGAGAGATAATCGGAGAGCTCTTCTTTTGTAACTGCTACGTTCTCACCACTGTCGCTCCACTGGCTGAACAACTGCACTGGAAAGGAAAAGCTGAAAAGGCGCTGTATGCATGCTGGAAAACAATTCCCGCTCATTCTCTATGTTTCGGGCTAGAATTCCCGCTCATTCTCTATGTTGCACTAGAATAAACATTATTCCGGTGGTTAACTGAGGAGCAAAATTGCTCTCTGAAGGCCGCTGGGGTCATGGAGACGAGAGCCTGGCCTATTTGCTTGTGCAACACAAATGTTACAGAAAATGTGCTCTGAAGTCGACTTACCACTACAGAGCAGTTTGAAAATAATAAGTAGGTTTTCTGTAGCGTAGGACCGCGCATGTCTTGCCATGACATCCTCTAGAAAATGCAGCAAGTGCAATTCCATAGGTATCTGCGAAAGGTCCAGGCAATGAGCAATGTATATGATGCTAATTTGCTATATGAGCAAATATGATGCCAATTTTCCTCTACTAACTTCTTGCCATCCTTACTCTTTTCTTACCAGTGGAATGGAGTGCTTACTTTTCCAATTACACCGAAGGCCTCTATACGGGTTCGAACGGAATAGTACACTTCCTACACAGCACCAGTATCATCAAGAAACTGTTCGAGGACAAAAACGTTGGCAAAGTCGGTCTGCAATACCTGGTTGCCTGGAGCATCTATAGGCAGCTGGCCGAATTCACTGAGCCATACTTGTTCCGTGGTGAAAGGAAGGCCGACGACTCCTGTTTCGTGCACGTCAAGAATGCCATGAATCTGGCGATTCTCGGCTACCACTTCCAGTTCTGTAAGTATACATACTACGCACCTTGTCACGGCGCTGACATTGCCGTCATCATTCCGCTGGTGTCTTAAGGAGACATGATGTAAACAGATCGCCCGTAGGTAGGTGAAACCTGCTTCATTAACAGATGATAGTTCTTATCAGGCAGCACGGCAACGACTTAAGGCACATAAGACATAAAGGCAACAATAACAGCACTGGCATTTAATTTTTTTTTACCACCCAAACAAAAGCACATTTAGAAGAGAAATGCATGAGTCATGTCGACTGCTAACAGCCAGATACTCAATAATTCTAAAGAACACTATAAAGGGTTCAGAAAATAATAATACGTTGCTGTAGAAAATATTCTTTTTTTGTCAGACAATGCTAAGGAAGTCGTGCAGATACATGCATCAGCGAAATAATTTACTTGCCATTCAAGTATAAGGTGGGTGGTTTTCCAGCTTCTGGATCCAACTATAACCGCGTTATATAAAAAAAGCTTCGCACCACAATCCTCGCAGTAAGTGCAGAAAACGTTTACTTCGCATTGCAATAATTTGGCTGTGTTACTAGTTGAACTGTTCATTTATGCAACACACTGCGAGCCCGACATAACAAGAGTTAAAGGACAAGTTGCAGCCTTGAAGAAGATGAGTCCGCTTGTCGAAACGCTGGGTCCAGCGACACTGTGTGTTCTTGGGATTGTTCATACGACAACTGCATGCGATAGATGACGTGCAACTAGCGAATCATGATTGTGTTCATGTGCTTCTTTTTACATGGGCCCTTTACCTCCAGAGTGGGATCAAGAGTGGGATAACTTTTACAGAAAATTTAGTATCGGAGCTCTCTGGATTTCTGCATATCTGTTGACAGAACAGTCCACGGAAAATCATAAAAAATATTGACGCAAAAAGTTCCTTCATTAGGAACAAGCTACAGTATTTGTTTCCATGAAGCGGTAAACCGATTTCCCATATCACATGATATTGCCACGTGCACTGGTTTTACAGCGAAAGCTGTTATGAGATCATTTCACCGGCCGTTTTTGGCGCCGTAGCTGTTCGCCGCCACCGCCGCCGCCGGTGTCCGTAACCACTATCGCTCGAAATAAGAAAAAAAAACAAAAAAAATTCCAGGATGGAACGAGGTTCGAACCTGGGCCCTCTGCGTGGGAGCCCCGCATTCAACCTCTGAGCCATGCCGGTGCTTGAAACTGCGTTGCAAAAAGGTCCTTACAGGCTTCATGTCGGGAAGGAACCACATTAGCATATGCAGTACAGCGTTGTAGAAGAGTAAAATAATCACCAAGCGTCGCACAACGCGAATTCTGTAACAAGACATCACACAATGCGAATTGCGCAACGAGTAGGTTGTTGAATGCTTCCAACCCATTACAAAGGGCTCTGCTATAATTCTTCATCGTCATCAGGCACAGCATCAACAAAGTGCGCATAATGTCTTACATGCGTTTAGCAGGTACGACGGCTCTCCGCAGAATGACGAAAAATGGCACAGTGCCTGCTGCCCTACTTCTAAAAAATTACAATGATTTATAGCGTAGTGGGTTCCTCGCAAGTGCACTTGTATTGGTTGCCAAGGAAGCCCATAAGTGCATGATCCATTTCCTCGGGGTCTCAGTAAAATTACAATGATTTGTAGCGTAGTGGTTCCTCGCAACTGCACTTGTATTGGTTGCCAAGGAAGCCCATAAGCGCATGATCCATTTCCTCGGGGCCTACGTAAAGTTCTTCGCCTCCCCCCCCCCCCGTCTCTCTCCCACGTCAACCTATGTTATACAGCATGACGGGAGAGGGAAATAGCGATCTGGCGTCACCCAATTCAAATTGCATAACTGCTGGGCCGTTTGAAGCTTCCAACCCATTACAAAGGGCTGAGCCATAATTCATCATCATCAGTCGTCGCGCCAACAAAGTGCACATAATGCCTTACAGACGTGTAGCTGGTGCCTCGCTTCCCCGCAGAATGACGAATAATGGCTTAGTAGGTGCTTCCCAAGTTCACAAAAATTGTGATTTATGGCGTAGTGGGTACCTTTCTAGTGAACTTGTATTAGTAGCCCCAAGGGAGCTTAGAACGGGCTCTAGAAACACCGCTCCTCCAGCTTTCGCTGTGACTCTGCTGCGGTTTCAGCGCAGGCCTGGCGTTTTTGTTGTATTTCCAACCGATCCGTTACACGTATAGCAACTGCCTTCCGCAAACCACGCTCGAATGCCTGGGAAGCTTCCAGATTTTCTTAGAATCTTCTGATAGGCTTGAGCACAAAAACATGAACAGTTGAGTTTGTTCTGAAACTAGCGCAGCAACCGGCGATGAGACTCGAATGTTCGGTGCCACATGTAAAAATGCCGGCACGCCTAGCCGCATATCGATTATCCACGGCCGACGCTCTGTTGGCCGCTATGGGCACCGTGCATACGTTAGGAGCCGCCACAGTCGCGCGCTGCCTCCAGCGCCAAAGCGGCCACGGCAGCAGATTTGGCGGGATTGGGGGGGGGGGGGGGGAGGCAGACGACACAGGCGGCGGCCAGCCACTGCGCCGTGTTTTGGTGCTTCGCTTGAAGCGTTCTCTTTCCCGTTCGCTTCCAAAAGACGTCAAATTGTTATCAGCTGTCAGAGAACGTGGCGTTAGCGCATGTCCTTCTTTTCGCCAGACCTCGTGTATCCTCAGGCGAACGCGGCAACATAAAATGCATTAAATGGGGGAAGACAACGGAGGTGACGAGCCCGCTGAGCGAAACTGCGCATGTGTAACGCGGGCCGTCTCACTCACTAAACAATCACAGCTTATCACCCTCGAGCTAACGCGGCAGCGAACTCAGCGGCAGCTTGAAACCGGCAACACCAGCAATTGCGCTGTCACGGCCGCTGAATGAAAAAAAAAAAAACGCTTTCCATCGAACGGCCATGGCGCTGCATTCGCTGCGCCGACTTATTCAGTGCAGCCGAGTTCGTCGTCGCGGCTCGTGTTTTGCTGCCATGGCACTGCAAAGCGTGCCAATTATTATTACGTTTGGATTCAGAGAGCTACGTGATACAGATAGTTTCTTCCGAGGAGCTAACCTGAAGAAGGGTAGGGAACTCCTCAAAGCGGGTCACGTTCACGGCGTCGTGGAAGAGGTGTTGCTCTTCCGCGACAATCACGGGCAAATGCAACCCCAGAAATAAAAAACCCATCTATTTACAAAACTCACTTTTGTCGTCGAACGAGTGCGATCTACCGTTCACGCCGATTCCGTTCATATTCTCTAAATGGAAACCGGTAAAAACGCGTGCCCAGAGAATTCCTGTAGGGGTTATTGCACCCAACAACGCAGCAATTATTCCTGGAGTTCGGCATTCCTACGAACAGCGGAACCGGCACAAAACGAACTGCCCGCGAAAATACCTCGCGCCGTCACAGCGGGAGCGTGGAGCGAGCAGGGGTGCAATCGCGGAGCGATGTTGTACGCTATATTATTCTTATCGTCCACCACCTGCGGCTGACTGATCGCGTTGATAACGCGGACGTACCGTCGCTCTGGTCACTAGCCAAGCGCGAGAAGCACGAAAAGTGTAGTCATCGTAAACGGCATAGTTCCTCGACTTCACCCCATTTCGAGCGCGTCAGAGCATCCCGCCAAATCTGCGCTTCTTGCCGCTAGGGACGCCGAGCGGAGTTACGTCTGCACGGAGCCTATAGTGTACAGCGTGCATTGCTTGATGCAGTTTGAATTCCCGCTTCCCGGTCGCAAGTTCGACCAAATAGCGAGTTTATTCTTGGACACACAGACTGCTGCCTTCGTCAACGTAACGACCCCATCACAATAAGACAAGGCTTAGCGGTCGCAGCGTATGTTGCCTGACAGTAATTGCAGTTGCATAATCTACACTTGCGGTGAAGAGAACGTTGTAGTCAAAGAAACACTACGCGCTGGCGGTGAACTTTCACATGTACATACAAGCAGAAGCCACACAGGAAACGAATTATTTTGCGCCGTGATTGTGCTATGGAAAGGCCTCGCATATTCGGGTCTCCCGTAGTTCGTTATCGCGGCGAGCAGTGTCGAGAACATTATAGCCCCTCGCCTGCATTATTAAACTGCAATGAGCTGTCCGATTGCAGGCTCATAATAATGAGCCATCCTGCTGTCGATAATTTCAAGAAATGTACCGCTTAGTCGTTCATATTTACGCGATATTATACTGTGTCGCAGATCAGGTCTCTGATAAGCGGCGTTGATAGCACGGATTAAGGCACAAATATTGTCACAAACTGCCCAGTTGCCTAGATGCGGAAGCAACTGCTTCGAAAGTCGCCTCCTGGAGCTAGTTTATTGAAAATCTGCAAAACGTTTTCAATGTTGAGTCGCTGACAGATGTATTAATACTGCCACTAATAAATGAAATGCTGTACTATGAGCGTGTCCAAGTGGTACCACAAAAAAAATCATGTAAATAATAATGAAAATATGAAGTTGACGGAACGGCCACAGGAGCCTAATGCCGTGGAATGTAAATCATGCTGTTCGTGACATGCGTGTCATGATTTTCATGATATGA
Source organism: Rhipicephalus sanguineus (assembly GCF_013339695.2). Classification (NCBI taxonomy): domain Eukaryota; kingdom Metazoa; phylum Arthropoda; class Arachnida; order Ixodida; family Ixodidae; genus Rhipicephalus; species Rhipicephalus sanguineus. The sequence continues at coordinate 99,538,577 of NC_051179.1, forward strand.
CCTGTCATTTATGTTCGTAATAAGGCCATGTTATGACACACTAATTTTGGTATACATACAATTAACGAAACGGCCAGGAGAGCTCAAAGTCGTAGGCGGCTAGATAGATAGATAGATAGATAGATAGATAGATAGATAGATAGATAGATAGATAGATAGATAGATAGATAGATAGATAGATAGATAGATAGATAGATAGATAGATAGATAGATAGATAGATAGATAGATAGATAGATAGATAGATAGATACGCTCAAAGTCGCAGAAGTTCGCTAAGAAATGCTTCGCATTTAATAAATCAAAGTTTATTGTTTTTAGATGAACACAACGCAAGTTAACCTCTTCACCAGGGATTACAATTGGCTCTCTTTTCAACATTACCAGTGACGGAGTATCATTTCTTGGCGTTCACCTCGATGCTAACCTTAAATTCGCTGGCCACATTGCTCACATTAGCAAAATGGCGGCATTCGGCATTCGCACAATACTTAAAGCTCGCTCATATTTTTTCTCATGAAGCACTCCTTTTTCTTTACTTCGCTTTCATACATTATCCTATCACTTGTGGCATCGCATCATGGGGGAATACTTATCATTGTCATCTTTCATCCATACAGCATCGACGAAATCGAGCTCTTCGCGTTATTTTTAAGTGTTGTCGCGACAGTAGCAGCCCTCACCTTCATTGCAATACCATCTTAACTCTTAACAACCTACTTCGCTTTAATTTAATTATGTTTCTGCATAAACAAAAAGCAAATGAACTTTCCATTATTTCATTGATTCTGAGGGTTTAGTTAATAATACAACTGCCAAGTTTGCGGCTAACAATATGTTTTCGCTTCCTAAGGTTCATACTATGGTAAATCATCTAACTTCTGAGTCACCTTATTACGGAATACTTTACCCACATCACTAAAATGTAAAATGTCTTTAGTTTCATTCAAAAATTCAATAAAAGAATATCTGTTAACTTTTTGATCGGCCTTTTTCTTTACTTTTGCCACATTTGTGTTACTTTATACCGTACTTATTT